>NW_015151964.1:44134-56843 GCF_000732505.1 Cyprinodon variegatus | reverse complement strand
TCACAACTTTTGACTATTCTGACATGGCCTTATATTTACCCTGAATTTAATCTTGTTGGGCATCTTTGGAAGGGGCTGAAAGAAGCAATCTGTAAAAGGCACCCTTCGAACCTAAGAAAAATTCAGCCATTTGTGTTCATGAGGACTGGTCCAAAAATACCTGCTGTCAGTTTCAGTAATCTCAATGACAGTTACAGAAATCATTTGATTACCTTAAAATGTTAAGCAAGAAAATATTAAGGGTACTTAAATTTTTGTACAGGCCTGTTTCGGAAGTTTATCTTTAAAAATCATTCTGTTGAAGCATGGTTGAAGAGCAATATCTATCTTTTTTGGGGTTAATTTCATATACAATTTATTTGTTTTACTTTTCAAGTTATTCCTATGAACATTGTAGGGTTTTTTTTTTAATTAAAATTGGGATATCAACAATTTTGTCCATATGTGTACAGTATATGTACACATTGTAAAATGATCATGTAAATATTTTTATTTCTAATTCCAAATCTTGCAAATAAATAGATGAAATGATTTAATTTTGCTCTGCTGTTCGGGCCATCTTCAGTTTAATCACTTGTTCATTATGTGGCATACAAAATGCACTAACCCTCATCGTAAATTGTACATGAGGTTAATAGCCCAGGGGCCTTTCATTCAGGGCTAACTTATCAAATTACTGTTTTTGTGGAGGCAGCACTCTTGCACATGTGTACGTCAGCGTAGTGCACAGAGAAGCCTTAAAATTGCAGAATTAATAAGCAGAGTTTGACCAGAAGTCAGACATCTTTTTGTCACGCTCAGCTTAAATTCCTAGCCAGTGGGTAAATAAAAAAAAACAAAAAAAAAACGCTTTCAGTGACAGACCTCAGAAAATGACTCACACTAGTGGAGGGTGGACACATAAAATAATATCAACCTATCTATAGATATGTAGGTTTCCCTTTAGCTAGAGGAAGAGCTTTCACTAGCACTTGCTTTGTTTATTTGTATTTCATCTGTAATCATTCATTCAGTTTATAACATTAATGTTGAAGTTGTTAAGATTAGGCATGTTAAAAACATACCTTCAAAAGTATAGCACGTATTTCTAGCATGTGATTGTGTAAAACCTATTTGAGAGTGGAATATATCCTGGTGCAGTTGTTTTCAAAATCAGTCCTCAGGAACCTCAGTCCTGCATGTTTTAGATGTGTACTCCTGCACACCTGGATAACATGATTGCACCACCTCAGCAGCTTCCACAGACTGCAGGGACTTGCTAATCATCTATTAATTAAAGTCAGGTGTGTGGAGGCAGGGAAATACCTACAACTTGCAGAACAATGGATGCCAAGAACTAAGTATGAAAACCATTGTCCTAGTAGATGTATTGAGAACTGGACTGACTATCATGTAAACTTAAGTTGTTCTCATTTCTTATAATGTAAGAGGCAGGTCAAGAGTTGCTAATCAGGAGAACTGAAACATTTTATTCGGCTGGCTGGTCTCATGGGCAATGGGGAACATTCCAAGCAAAATAAGTGACTGTTGAAACATAACAGGCACGCCTTTTTTAGTATAAAATAAAACAAATTAATAAAGAAAGTATTAAATAATATAGCAGGTGAATGTGCTAAATATCCTTAATTAAAGTCCTTGGTTTGAGAGAAAACGACAAAAATGTTTTATTGGTAACGGTGTGCACAATATCTCACTTACTTCTCTGTAATATTATACACCGGAAGCCATCCTGTATGTCTGCTTGATGTTTAAAGTTACCTCTGAGCCAGCATTTATGTGGTGTAAGATGACAGCAGGTAACTAAGTTCAACTCACTGCAACAGTACTATTGCTTTTTAACATTTATTTTTTTGACAAACACTTCCTTCTTTCAGTACTTTGTGCCTTATAATCTCTGCTGGAGTTGCATTAATTCAGGCTGCTGTAGGAAAACATGGACCAAGTTTCAGCCTCAAAAGCTTCAACTCAATCTGGACAGAGATGAGAGCTCTAAGAGTGGTCTATCAAAATGTTTAATCTACTATGGAATGATTAGAAAAAAAAATTGTTAAAAACATTTAAGTAATATTTTCTAAATTGCTATTGGGATAAAGGGAAACAATTCCTTTAGTTTTTGAACCTGCTAGTCGTATTTTTGGAATTGCAGGACTTTTTGAGTATGCTGTGAAATCATTCATTACCGCAGCATTCAAAACCCTTGTCCACAATTGGCTGATACTTTGTTTAAGATTCTTGTTTTGGTCTTTTTTTTTTTACTTTGTTTCCAACTCTGATCAAAATAATTCATACACAGAAAACACCTGAGGCCTGTTTCACAAAAGTTGAAATCAGAATTTTCAAGACAGGAGATGAAGCTAGGCTTGGCCAAATGTGAGGAGTGAATCCTGGCTTAATCCATTCCACAAAGGCAAAGCCAGCCCTACAAGTGTGGCTACATCAAGCTACATAATCATGCTAAATGCAGGTCTGCACTTTTTTCTAGGACCAAAGAGGTCTATAAAAGATTCAATGATTCATAAATACACATTTCCAAACAACTGCTTTTACCTAAACTAATATATAATTGTATAATTTAGAATGTTACCTTATATTTTTCTCAAATGAACAACTATTAACCTAAAAATGAACAGTGGAAGCAAATAGGTTTAGAGATTTATAATATAGTTTTTCCTATCATTCATTCTTTCTGTGGTGTTGTATAAGCCTTTGCATTCAATGCAAGAGACTTGGAAATGAATCCTTGGTTTTATGAAGGTCATCTAGCATGAATAACTTTATTTAACAGAGCATTTGATATATTACTTTTTTTGTTTATAACATTATGTTATTCCAGGCTGACTGTAGAAGCCTGGCTTCAGCAGGTGCAGTTAGGTTTTTGTCCTGACTGTGGAACACTGGACCAGCTCCACACAATCTGTAGGGTGCTTGATGGGTCATGGAGGTTTGCCTAATTGGTCCACATGTGGACTTAGAGAAGGCGAAGGCTTAGAAGACAGAGGTATTGAGTTGGTGGCCCTTGACAAGGCTCCATCTGGTCTCTGTACAAGCGGAGCAAGAGTTTTTGTCCTAGTTGCAAGCATTAGGTCAAACCTGTCTATCGGTGCATGTTGGACTCCAGCAGGGCTTCCCTCTGTCACCGGCCCTCTTCTATGGCCAGGGGGAGGTTGTTAATATGTACGTATTGTCTTTTTAATAGCAAAACCTAGTCTGATTCGACATAGCATATTCATTTAATGCTATCCTAGATGCAATTGGCCTAGTTCAAAATGCGAACAATCCAACACATTCTCATATCTTCATACTTTAGACCTTGTGCTGAGATATGGCATTGAATGTAAAGAAATAACAGTATTTGCTCCCAGCCCTGGCCTCTCTTACCACTTTTTAATAACCTTCAGTATTACTTTAACAGAGTTCTCCTTCCCCAAAAGAAGGTTAATAAGATAAGATAATTATCAGATAATGCAGTTTTAAAGAATCTGTTTCACTTTCTCTCTTCTCTCTGTCGCTGAGCAGTGCTCCAAAGGGCAAAAGTTTATTTTATTCCCCTTCAATGATTTTTTTTGTTTTTTTTGATGGGGTTGCTAGTTCTCTTTATATATAATGCCTTAGCTAGATAACACAGCCACTTTAAAAAAAGAAAAACTTTAAAAATAGAAATCGGATTTTATGCAGAGCTGCGTACTCTGAAGCAAAATCAGTAGGAGAGAAAATGCTATTCTACATGCCTTCAGGAATCCTACCTAGTCTTGAGTAAAATAAATTACTGTTGTTTAAGATGACCCTTCATAAAGCAAGAGCAGCACATTAATAATACTTGATATCTTTTTGATACAGTTGCCAGACTTACCCAGAGCCATAGCTCTGTTAAGCCCACAATCCCCACTGCTCCTGGCAATAATGATTTTATAGGATTCTTTATAAATAAGATTGATTCTATTTAAAAAAAAATCCAGTTGAACTTTCAGAGTTAGCAAAACTGCTGTCTTCATCTAAGCCTTTTATGTTAGATCCAGTTTCAATCATATTATTTAAGGAAGTATTCCGTCTGATCTCCATCTGCAGTCTAGATGTGATTATCCTATCATTGTTACAGGGATATGTACCTCAGGTTTTTAAGCTAGCTGTAATTAAACCTTTATGAAAGAAGGCATCCATTGACCTAGATGATTTGGTCAATTATAGAGCTATATCCAATCTTCCTTTCCTATCTAATATTGTTGAGAAAGTAGTTTCCAAGCAAGTTTGTGACCACTTACACTGTAATGAATTTTTTTGAAGAGTTTCAGTCTAGCTTTAGAGCTTATCATAGCACTGAAACAGCTCTAGGGAAAGTCACTAATGATATTCTCATGGCCTCAGATAAAGGATTTGTATTTTTACTTGTACTGTTAGATCTCAGTGCTGCATTTGATACAGTTGACCATAATATTCTTTTAGAAAGACTTGCCCATTTTGTAGAAATTAAAGTCACACCACTAGGCTGGTTTAAATCATATGGGTCTGACCGATTACAGTTTGTTCATGTTAATGATAAATCTTCTTCATGCTTTAGGGTAACTTGTGGAGTACCACAGGGATCAGTGCTTGGACCAATTCTCTTTACTACATATGTGCTCCCAATCGGTAGAGTTATTAGACAACATGGGCTTAATTTCCACTGTTATGCTGACACAGAGCTACATCTGTATCTAAGAAGTTTCTAGAATTTCCTTCTTCCATCTGTTGAATATTGCAAAAATTTGAAATCTCCTGTCCAGGGGTGATTCTGAGAAACTGGTCCATGCATTTGTTATTTCAAGGCTGGAATATTGTAATTCTTTACTAGCTAAAAGCCTTCAGCTGATCCAAAATGCTGCAGCCAGAGTTCTGATGAAAATTAAAAAGAGAGATCATATCTCTCCTATCCTAGCTTCTCTTTATTGGCTTCCTGTTAAATCCAGAATAGAATTTAAAATCCTCCTTCTCACATATAAAGCTTTAAATGGCAAAGCTCCATCTGATATCAGAGATATGATTGTTCTTTAGGTTCCTAACAGAGCACTTCGCTCTCAATCTGCAGGTTTACTAGTGGTTCCTAGAATCCTAAAAGTAGAATAGGAGGCAGATCTTTTAGTTACCAGGCTCCTCTCCTGTGGAACCAACTACCAGTTTTAGTCCTTGAGGCAGACACCCTATCTACTTTCAAGGGTAGGTTTAAAACATTCCTCTTGGATTATAGTTAGAGAGGCTCAGGTTATCCTGAGCTATCTCAAAAGTTATGCTGCAATAGGCTTAGGCCATTTCTCAATTAACAAGAATGCGAGTAAGGACTCATGTTCTCGCCAAGTACATTCTTGACAAGAACACATGAAAGTATGGACTCGGTTGCCATCAAAGTCTTTGTAGATGTAGTTGGAGCTTGGCCTTTTTTAGTGTAGTCCTGTTTCTCTGACTGTGACTACCTGTATGAGCTCTCTTTACCCTCTGACATTGGAACTGGCTCGGAGCTCGTCTGCCTGGCTGTGTGTTTCCTGGGTGGGGCCGCCTGTGGAGCTAAATGACTGTTGCCTTTTGTATCTCAGCTTCTTTTTGTATGTCTGCTTCTGTCTCCTTGAACCTCAGTCAGCCTCAGCAGATGGCCAATCACGCTGAGCCTGGTTCTGCTGGTTTCTTCCTGTTAAAACTGATTTTTCCTTTCTACCGTCACTACAAGCATGCTTGGTGTGAGGGACTGCTGTTGAGTGAATGAGTTGATGCCATCAGTTGGTTTTCCTTAATCAAAACTTTAATGATCTCACATTGGAGAAATTTAGCTCTGCATTTAATCCATCCCCTTGGGGAGCAGTGGGCTGCCATCGTGGGGCGCCCGGGGAGCAGTATGTGTTAAATGGACTTGCTCAGAGACCAAGAGTGGCAGTCTGTGGGAGTGGGGCTCGACCTCAAAACCTCAGGATTCCAAGCTCTATGCTCTAACCACTAGGCTGCCACCTAGTGGCCTTCCTTAGAAATATTTTAATCAATTTGACTTTATGATCTGGTTGAATTATCTCTCTAAAGTGCCTTGAGATGACATGTGTTGTGAATTGGCCCTATATAAATAAACTGAACTGAATTTAAATTTTCATATTGGATTGGATACATGGAACAACGAAAGACTGATCTTTGCAGGTTTAAATGTACATACATATTTTTTTTTAGTGCCAAATGATAAAGGGAACTGATTTATATTTACCTTAAAAATGTTTTGTTTGTTGTGTTTCATTGGCTGCACTCAAATACAAAAACACCCGAAGCAACTGAAAGCAACACAAGAGGGGATGTTTACCATAGCAACGGATGTCATTTTACCAAAATATATCTTTTTTTTTATTATTCATGTGAATTGATACAGAAATCATATATTGACAAATTTGATTATCTTAATGTCTGGGTCTGTCTTTTTCAATCAACAATGTTTTAAACAGTGAGTTTAAACATGAGTAAAATATTCAATAAAGGGAAAAATAAAACTTGTATATACATTTGCATGTAATTCTTTAAATCTATTCATGATAAAAAAAAAAAAAGTCTGTGTTTCTGCAATAGTCTGGTGATTACTATGTTGAGACTTGTTGATTAGAATTAGTTAAAGGTTACTCCCAGAAATAGAAAGATGTCTTTAGCATAATCGTTGCATCTGCTTTCTCTTTTATAAAGGGATTTATTTTTTCCAGGAGCAAAAGTTTATAAATCACTTATTTTCTTGTTAAAGAATAGCACATCTACAGTACGTTCTGCATAAAAGACGCAGATCAAACAGAGTTTTAGCAGCTTAGAATAAAATAAATTCCAAGTACAAATGGGAAGCGGTCATTACTTATCGTAGTCTTTTGGACAATAATGAATCCTGAAAATCAGGTATGCGTTTACCAGCTCATTTATATGGAAATGAATAATCCCTACAGGATCTGCCGTACCTCCCGGGCTCAAGCTCCCTCCACTTTAACTTAATTGAAAGTAGTGTTACTGATAGGGAAGCATTCTTAATTGGAAATTGATTTAAAGAGAAACTTCACATGACTTCACTTTGCTTCTGAACTCTGCTATGCTGCTCCTTTATCAAATAACCCAGAAGGCATTTGCAGGTCAATAGAAGCTTAAACAAGTGGTAGGTGGTAGTATTAGCAGGAGAGAAAGATGTGGGCAAGAAAACAGTGATAGGATCATAAATGGAGGAGGGGAAAAGAAGTAATTGAAAGACACCCTAAGTTAGATCAAAGCATATTCAACTGTCAAAATTATCTAAGACTAAGGTTCTGAAATGTTTTGTTTTACAGACACTATTCTACCAAATCGCCTAAGCTTAAGTTATTTTGGAAATAGACAATGGTGCTTACAAATATATGCTACTCTTCTTATATTTCTAGTCCTGAAACCACTTCACAGTTATCCTTTCACTTTTTAATTATATACTACCTTGTGATTATTGAAGTATTGTGACACATTGAAGTTTGTGTTTGTAGCATCACAAATTTGGAAATGCTAAGTCTATCAGTCATGCAGTATACAGTATGTAATAAGGAAGAATTGTAGATTATATACATTCTTTAATCAACTTACAAGATTTAATGTTTGACAGAATGCTCTCTGTTGCTCTACATCTAAACTGGATAATGGAAACATCAATGTCAAAATGAGTAACAGGCTTAGAAACAAACTAACAGGCAAAATGCAATCTGTAAAGTTTCTAGTCTTTCTTTCCGTACCAGCTTTTCATAAAACAACAAAAACGACAAAGCTGAGAGATGTACATCACAAAACACCCCACCACCATTACCAACAAAAAGAAAAATCAAGACGTGAAAAGATAAACAAGCAACTATTTTAAAGTAAAGTTTAAGGTAAAATGTTACAAAGAAACAAATGGTACAATGTATAAAAAAGAGTAGTAATATAAGAAGTCTGTCCACATAATAATCCCCGAAACATCCAAAATATTTCACAAAAAATGGAAAGTGACCAATGACCTAATTGCATAATAGGGTTATACAGGAATGCAAAGCCATTATTGTTTGACAAAATTACTAATATTAGTAATACGAATGGATGAATAGTGAAAATAACTGTAATTACATCTGCAATGGTTTCCTGATTTCTTTTCTTTCTTTCAGTCCAGGCTTTCGAGGCCTATTACACTACAGGGGCCTATTTTTTTCCTTCTTTTTGATAATTGATGGCTTTTTCACATTTTACTTTGTGAGTGGTCTATAATGAACAAATGCTAGTATTCCTTTGTCATGAAAAATCTCTCATTTCCATTTTTCCTTGTGTTTGGAGTACTGTTCAAATTCAAAGCATTCCTGCGGACATCAGGCTTTCACATCCATTGGACTCTACAAATATGGCTGAGTAAAAGTTATGCATCACATTTTCAATTTGACACAGGATGTTAACTATTCCCCCCCTTAGCTCTTCAGTATACCCAGTGTTTATGATATGATTGCTTCCACAAAACCTTGTTTGCAGTACAGCCCAATGAGGTGAGTCATGGTGAGTCAAAGATGACAGGTCGCTAAAGAGCAATAGCCTCCTAATACAAACATGAGTCTACAGCATATGGAAGGTTGAGTCAAGGGGGAGGCAATCAGAAAAACAACCTGTCAGAAGAGGAAGAGACTTATTACTGTTGAAAATATTTTTTCCTGTTCTTTTGTTTAGTTCTGAAGACATTTTGAAATATTTCAGTTGTAATTAGTAACTGTTTAATTAGTTTTCCAAACAGCTATAAATCATCAGTCATGTATAAATTATGTAACCTTACCAAACAACAAAAACCCTCTTTGCTAATAATTCACAAACATTTTATGGGATAGTTTTGCTCCAGCAACCAGGCAACATTAAAATGCTGCATACAGGCTAAGACATAAATAATTGAAAAGCACAATCTGTGATCTAAATGTAAACCAAAGGTCAGGACTGCCTACCATCAAAAATTTAAAACGGTGAAGAAAACAGCTATTTCCAATGAAAATTCAGACACATTTTTTAATAAATAAATTGATTTCTCAAAGGCCAAGAGATTTATTCTTTATCACATTTTAGAAATGAAAATTTGATTGACAAGTACGTTCATAGCAGCAGTGATACAAATGCTTCATTTTGTTATATGCTCAATAAACGGGCCTATTTGTTTGTTGGTTCATCCTCCAACTGGTGAGGTTACAGCAGTGGGACATTCACAATAGGTTAAGTAAATTGAACTGGGAAGGCAATAAATATTAAACTTGTCCAGATATGTAAATATGCATGTTTTAACCTTTTCTTTTAAAGATGTGCTGCTGCTATAAAAATTTGTACATCAGTAGGAACCATCCACCCTGAACACTGACATCAGTGATTTCAGCCTTCCCCTTTTGAAAACACCACTTAATGTAATTCTCAGCTGACTGACAGGGGCATCACTATATTATTCACTTCTTGAAAAATCTACTGTAAGGCGAGCTGTTTTTTTAATACAAATATCCATAGAATGAATAATGCATTGGACGTTTTTGTTATTGGAATTAATCTGAAATGTGATTTTTTTTTATTGTCATTTAGATTGGGCTTGTCAATTATATATCTGGATATTGATTTTTTTTAATCCTTTTCATTTCTAACTTTATGTAAAAAACATAAAGCCATTCATATTTGTGAAGAAGGAGATAATTTATTTACATATTTTAAATCTGAATATTTTGGCATATTACTTGAGAAACAACTTTGTAGAATTGCATTTTTACTGCAATACCTGCATTTTAAGGTAGAAGGCAGAAGTTGACCCTCTAAGACACACCCTTCCTCATTTGCATAATGAGGCAGAAATGCATACAGAAATGTAAAAACAACAGGCAGAAATAAATAGTGTGAAGAAATAAAGAGGTTAAAAAAACAAACGAAGAATAAAACAGACAAAATTATTATATCATGCACATAAGTAAATACTTGAAAAATAAGTAATAAATAAATTAAGTTGAAGATTATAATGGACAATAAATAAATAAGGTAATTATTACAAAGGCGAATGTTGAGATCTGGAGATCTACCACCTGTCTCCAGCAGAGAGCACCGTAGGTCTCCTGGGCTGGAGCCCTCAGCACACCTGAGGATCATCAGCCCATCAGGAGACCTTCTACATAAGCAGCAGTCAGACCTTCCTTCAACGCCGCAGTGTTGGCCAAGTTTGGTTAGCGAACCTGAGCCTTTGTTTATCTTAAGAGAATCTTAGTTGACTCTAGAGAGAAACTAGATTCTAACCTGCCTCTGTCTTCTTTGCTCACAGAAAACCCGACTGAAGTCTGAAGCTCTGGATGAGCTTTGCCTGGAAACCTGCCTGCCTGCCCTAGGAAGCCAAACCTGAAGATATCAGTCTGGATTCCTCCACCAGCTCTCAAGGAAGAGCTAGGAAACCAAGCCATGGTCAGAAACTCACAAGCCAGAAGCTAGACACTGCTGCTGCTGAGCTCTCTGCTGTATCTACAGTCTCTGGACCCAACCGGTTCTCCCTCTCAAAGGGATCAGCCAGAACCTCATCAAGGTACATTCTGAATAGACACACTAGACAAACCATCGGAGCTGCCTGGCTAATCAAACTATCCATCTCTGCAGATATCAGTGATTCCAGTCCTGGACCTGTACCACAACCAGTTCATATTACTCTGTGTGTGTTCCTTCAATAAACTCTGTTAAACTTTTACTCAGCTTCGTGTGGTGTTCTGCATGTGGGTTTAGTCTCTTAAGCCTATCATGACAGCGAATAAATAAAGAAGCTAATTAAAAGATATATATATTTATGTCTCACTGTATAATTTAATTTCTACCTACATTTATTTGTTTGTTGCATTTTTGGGGGCAATTTTATTTTTATTTATTTGTTGAGCATTTATTTATTTCTGTATTAATTTTTAAATATGGCAGAGTTGGTCCTCCATAGACTTTAATTTTGGGTATGCTTTATACAGTACATCCAGACGCGGACATTTTGTCCATAGGTAATTAAAAATAATTCAAAAGTAATAAGACTGGATGGAGCAATGCTTTTTGTCTTGCCAAATAATTGTTAATAATCATGAACATCACAGGTTAAAAATCTTTCAGTTTGGTTATGGTTGCATAGTTTTCCTGTTGGACCCGTTGGACAATTTCTCCCTTTGTGGTTTCATATATTTTGTGTTCTATCTTTTCAGCTTCATCTACTGTAACTACTGCAGCTTATTTGCTGGAGAAAATAATCCCCACACCATGATTCCATGTGCCAATATGAGGAAGTTGCTTTCAGAGTGTCAGAGTGTTTTTTTTTGTTTTGTTTTAATAATCCCCACAAGTTTAATTCTGGTATCCTCCATTACTCTTAGATGTTTGGATTAAAGTAAGCACAGTAATATGGTAAAGACGTAAATGAAAATTAAGTTGTGGTGTTTTCTGACAATAGGATCCTCTCACACATTTTTTATTTGCCTTGTAGGATTTGGTTTAAAATGTGAGCATGACTTTTATATCCATCATTAAACAATAGCCATCTTCTCAACCCTTTACAACAAAGGCGAGCTGGTAAAGGGCATTGTACTATTATTGATGTTGGCTGAATCTTCAACAGTCACTGCTGAATGCTGTTTGAGATAAAATGTCATCAACTTAAAAGCAGACTCCGTTTTTTACCTTACTGTGTTTTTTTTTTTCTATTTCCTTTTACTAACTTATTTTATTTCTTTCTGTCTTTCCACTTACAGCCATCTGTAAGATTAGCACAAAGATCTTGGCAGATTTCATGCTGTAGAGAAGTACAAGAAAATGAGTACACAACTATACTTTAATTGTCACAACATAAACTATGATGCGACTGTTAACCTTAATCAAGTGTCCTTGCTCTATCCTTGGCCCTGCAGGGTTCTTACGCATGTGTTGTTTTTGTGAATTTCTTTTTAAGCTGAAAATTCTAGGACAGATTTTTAATTACACCTGTTTCTCAAAATTAATCAACCTCGACAAATCATCTCTGAGGTGAAGCTGACTGAACACAGGGGCAATATTCCCTGTAATGAAGAAGTCAAGCATATAATCATTGTTCAGAGTTGCTCCTCTTTCCCTGCAATGAATGGTGAGCTATAATTAGCATAAAGGGTTTCAAGACATCCTTTGATGGGTCTTGATAGCAGCAAAACCTCAATCCAAAAATGGAAGGCACATTGTAATGAAGCACTTTGAAATCTTCGTTTTAGGCAGAGATCACATCAGCAAAGCAAGCTCCATTTATAGATATATGATTTCCAACACAAATTGCCCCCCTCCCCCACAATAAGACCAACATTTGCTTTGTGTTTTATAATCTTTACAAAGGCTGTTAATTATTTCCGACCTGTAATTAGCAAGCAGCCTAATTACCATGCAGCTACCAAAACAAAGCTGGTTTGGTTGCTTGTTTGTTTACTTATCATCTTTGACCTTAAAAACAAACAGTGTCATTGCTACATGTATTTCGGAAACAGACAGTTAGTACATGTGCAATTTTAGGCACATAATTATGAGAACTCTGTGATCTGCAACTGAATTAGACATTGTGAATTAAAACAACATATCAATAACCTCTCTTTTTGCAATATTTGTAATATTTTCTAACCATTCCCAATATTTGTCATAAAACTGAAGTACAATAGTCAAAGAACAGTCAGAGTTTTTGATTAAATTGCTTTTTAGCTATATTACATGTAGC
>NW_015151964.1:16550-42796 GCF_000732505.1 Cyprinodon variegatus | reverse complement strand
GTTTAAAGTGTTTAACAGTTATCAGAGTTGAATTTATCCAACGTTAGTTTTCATTCACTTTTGTGACTTCACACTAACATAAATTTTTCAGCTCACATTGATGGTGCAGGATACAATACAACCACATCTGCCCTAGGACGCAACAAGGCTGCCATAGACAGGCACCATGTGGTTTTCTGATCACGTTTACCAGGCAGTGGGGGTTATGTGTCTTGCCCAGATATGTCTGAGATGGAAGGAGCTGGGTTTTAAACCGGCAACCCTCTGTTTTCTGGAGGACTTTCTACACCACTGTCGGCCGATAGAGATGATAGACACATCCACAGCTCAGAGGTCCACCATTGTTATTGTAAGCAAATGCTTTTTAGAGAGAGTGGGGTCTACTTAGCTCACCTGACTCACAGGGATGGTCTGACTTTTAGCAGCTGTCTCTAGAGAAAGCAAAAGCTTAAAGGAACAATAAGTAATAACAACAACTAATGTTTCAAATAAAAAAAAACACAAAAATTAGATAGCACGACCTGCTCCCTTCAGAGAGAGTGGACATTACACAGCTAGATTCAACATGATGAGTTTGTTTGCTGGCTACTATTATTTAGCAAAATAAAATACCAAATTCTGAGTTTTGATGGGAAATCTGGGAGCTTTTATATGGCTTAGGAACCAAGAAGTAAACAGCTGCCACACACTATGCTGAAGTAAGGTTTGAAAGGAGAAACACTTGACTAAGACAACGTTGATGGAGAGGACCAAATGTTTGTGGGGAGTTTACTATCCATTCTGAGTGACAAATAAGAATGAGTTGGGTTGATTTAATGTATATTTCTTACTTATGCTTCTTTAAACCCCAACCCCTAGTCAGTAGCTTTGTATTTCTGTGTAAAGCCAACAAAGTCACTTATCAGAACTTGTTTTCTTGTTGTTATGTTGCAGAGTTTCCTCCACTCTTGAAGCAAACACATCGCACACACAAACTGTGTTGATTTTAAGAAAACAATTAGTTGTTTGAAATCTATTTCCTTGGATAAACACCAATAGTGAAGAGAAACTAGCTCTTGCAATTACTGTTCAATTACACTGTACCTCTAACATACAACACCTAGAAAGTGGATCCCTTTGTGTAGCAACAGACGCTGCTATAAATCCCTGCTACCAGCAAGAACAAAAATTGAAATAGAGCTTTTAAAGGTCCAAACCTCTTGCCAGACTGACCTACTATTTATAGCAGGTAGAGCTAAAGAAAATAAATATATAAATAAAAATTAGAAAAATGGGACCAGGGCGTGACTAATAGGGTCACAGAAACATGTTGGCAGATGTGATATGACCAGATGTGATGAACAAAGTATTTTTTTAAAGAAAAGCTCAGTTGTCAAATTTTTTAAGTAACCGTGTTGCCATCTCATTCAGAACATAACAGTGTCTCTAAACATCACTTTGTTGCAGCAGCAACCCTGACTGTTATGGTTTCAGAAAGGTGCTGATGCATCGAGGATGAACTCTTGCCCCCAGCTCTGTGATTGGTCCGTTCAGTTTTAGACCAGAGCGTTTGAGTCTTATTGGACTTATTTAGGTCCCCTGTAAACCAGTCTGGCTGTCCAGGTTGACAAACCTCAGTACCAGACACAAGCAGTTTATATTTTGTCAACAAAGCGGTACCTTACTTTGTTTTATATTCTACTCTTAATAAGTAGAAAGATTAGCTGTGCCCACTCACTCTGAAGGGTCTTCAACAACAAGACTCAGATGAGGGCACCAATAACTGAATGTGAACAGCTCCCACTTAAGAATTTTATTCATTGGGAAAATGTTGAAAATGTGGTGTCTTTTTTCTTTTCACTGCAAATTAGATTTTTTTTAAATCTAATTTGTATTTCACATAACATTGAAAAAGTTTATTTTTTACTTTTTGTTATTTTTTAAATTCAACACACTCGGGATATTAGGACCTGAGGGGGAGGCTGGTGACGTATGTACTTATGCAACATCACTCATCTTGAACATTTAAAGCTACAGTGTGTAATTTTTAGCGACATCTAGTGGTCAGACTGCAGACCGCAGCAACATGAACATCTCCCCCCCACCGCTTCTCCCCCCCCAACAGTACGGCGAGCGTTACGGGACAAAATGTCTTCCACGACGTCCGCATCACCTACCTTCTCAAGTGATGAGGTGTCTTTACATAGATAATTTTACAGATAGTATTTCATTAGTCTGTGTAGGGTATAGATTTCATGTAGACTTAAGATAATAAATATACCCGTTAATTTTTCTACATCGTTGTGACGTTTTGGCGATCTCGCAATTGCTAGTTTGTTGGCTCTGCGCTTCCGTAGCGCAAAGATGTCTGCCGGCTGCGAGACCCGCTCCTATGTAATTATAAATAACGAATTCTAAGGCAACGCAAATATTAAGGTTAAGAGGCTGAGCTCGTAGATGATAAATGACATAGTTATGTATAATATATTACATTTCTGACTGTATATCCCTGTAATTATCACACACTAATCCGGTGAATATGCTTTGCGATTTGCTATAAAATTAAAGTTGGTAAGACAATCTTATGAAAGACATGAGTAAGATGGATTATGAACAATGGAATGATACATAAAATGTTTTATTAGAAATCAGTTGTATCATTACTTTAGACGTAACTACCGTAGTTGTTGAAATCTAACTTTATAAAACCCTGCTGTTATAGAAAGGTGGTCATACCAGAATGGTTTCCCTACCTTTTGTTTTAAATTGTTAATTTTTTTTGTTTTGTTCAAAAGCATTAAGCAAAAGCAATTATTAATTATTATCAGTCTTATTTTAATCTTATTTTAATCATTACAAAAAGTGATTTGGTTAATAAAGTGTCAAATAATTTGTTTTAACAGACATGCTGAACAATGTCAAATTAAAATATTTACTGCAGAGAGGGGATCTGAATAAACTTGCATAACACAGAATCATTCCTAATTTTGATTGTTTATTCTGAAAGCTGTGAGTTGTAAACATTGTTAATAGATGCAAAAATTAAAATGACATAAAATGTATTAAAAAATGCTGAATGACATACTCATTGGTTTTGCAAACATACTAGGTATTCTAATCCTAAAACAATGAGTTGTTGTTTGTAGTCTGTATTGTGCTGAGGTGATTTACTCCTTCATTGTGGTTTGTGTTAGTGCCCTGATCATACCGTTTGTCTGATCTGGAGCTTTGTAACCAATCGCCGAGTAGAAGGCGGGGGGACAAACAGAGGTGGGTGGGGGGTGGGGCGGGGCGCAGGGATGGCTGGTTATTTTCTTTCTTTATTTATTTTTTCAGCACCACGACAGCTCCAGTCACTTGTGTGTGGGCTGCATGGAAGCGACGCTCAACACGCGGCAAGATCAGGTTAAAAAACCCCGACTCATATTGATCTGTGGATGAACCACGAGTTCACAGCGCGGACGCAAAGCTTCCTCCATCCCCTCCTTCTCCTTGATGCCTGAGTTATCTCGCTTTGTGGCCTGACTGAGAAGACCAACCTCCTTTAACTGCATTGCCTCTGCGTCTGCTGGCTTTTGGCTCCTCATTCTCCTCTGTTACTGGCAGCTACGTTGTCGAGAAAGTGATTTTTTTTATTATTATAATTATTATTTTTGTAGAGAGCGTTGAAGTGGACTGACCTGTCCGAAGTTTTTCCTTTCATTTTTCTCCCGCTTTTTATTAAAGCTCTCCTCCTATGGCGAAATGCATCTGTTTAGTTCCCTGATTTAAAACAAATCCGGGAACTGAGGAGCAGGATTCATTTTCATGCCAAGTAGTGGATATTACTTTAGGATGCAGGGGGGAAGATGAAGTTGAATAGTTTAAGTGGCCTTTGGTGCATAATCTGAGATGAGATAGATGACCTGCATCTGCAACGTTGGCTGACTTCCTCACACCAGAGTTGATCATTTTCTATGGGGAACACATTGAGCTCAAGATGAGGTGCATTTGTGACTTTTTGAACTGCACCTAAGAAAAAGAGAGGGGGTGTCCCTCTATACTGCTTCTACGAGAAGAGACGCCTTTTCCTTTAGCCGTCTTAAGATTTAGAGTTGTTGCATCAAAGTGAACATTGG
This sequence comes from Cyprinodon variegatus, assembly GCF_000732505.1. NCBI lineage: Eukaryota > Metazoa > Chordata > Actinopteri > Cyprinodontiformes > Cyprinodontidae > Cyprinodon > Cyprinodon variegatus. Next base: position 38,699 of record NW_015151964.1, on the reverse strand, counting down.
GAAAACAAAGAAGGCAGTTTTTTTTTTCTTCTATCCTCCTTGTCGCTGACATAAAAAAATATATTCCACAGAACGACTTAAAAATGAAGAAGTTTCGAAAGGTGTTGGACGGTTTGACCACGTCCTCTCCGGGAGGGACTATAGGGTCCCCATCGTGTGGGAGCGCGGCCGGGACTCCTACCGCGGCGCCAACTCCTAAGGAAATCGACGTCCAGGAGACGCTGGTCTCGGAAAACTTTCAGTTGTGTAAGGTGGGTAAAGGCATTTAGCTGCAAATCTGCAACATCAGAGAGGAGGTGCAGGATCAATAACGGCATCGACTCGCTTAGACTTTAGCTTACACTCTCTTTGTGTATGCCTGTCACAGATCATGTTTTTGAGTGTTTACTGGCATAAAAAAAACAGTCCTCTTAAAAGTTAGTTTTGAGCTCTGCTGCTGTTTCTGGCCGGGAACTGTCCTGGTTTCATACTTCAGCACCAAGGACAGCGATTTTAAATAAAACATGACCCATCAAAAATACTTCACTCCTGCTTCTATTACTCTTCTGGTTTTTATAACATAAGCTTGATTTTTTCCCCCCTTTAAACCAGAATTTTGTGCAGCTTATAAAAGAATCACTGGCAAAATGACTGGTTGTGTGTATGGGCAGGTTATAGCTCCCATCTGTATGTGCAGCACGGCTCCCGACATGAGCGCGTTGTGTAGCCGCAGTAGCTCACACACATGTGCTGCAAAACAGGGCAAAGGGAGTCAATGAATAGCAACCAACCCGGTTGCATCAGCAAGTGAGCACGAATGGTGTGGTATGGATGACATAACTGGTGTCCCTCCCTTTGCATAAGAAAGTGCACATCAAGCCAGCGGAGGGGCCCTGCAGTGCTGTCCAAGCTGATGCGCTTTTCACTGGCAAGGAGGAAGAGAATGAGGGAGGGGGTGAAGCTGAATGCATGGGTGGGGGTATTTATAGCAGCTACTGCTATGCATAGCAGCCAGTTATTTTTCTATGCATTTTGCAACCTTTATTTATTTATTTTTTTTACCTTTACCAGAAACTGGGCTGCATTGGGAGTATAGCTGTAAATAATTAATTGAGAAACAGAATTAAAAAAAGGGGGAAAAAACAACAACAACAGCATTGGATTGTTTTTGTAGAGCTGCATTATTACTGGGCAGAGTAAAACTGGTTGGGGAGGGACTGGATTGGAGAAGACTGTGGAGGGAGGTTGATTCACAAGCAAAGAAGGATGCTGCAGAGCACTGTATAGCAAGTAGAAGAATTTGCTAGAAAAGAGCAGGACAATATAGCCTGGTCCCATGCAGGAGCCTGTATCCCCTCACTTAGTGGCTCAATACATTGATGAATTGACTTAAGTTCTCATGAGAAAGCTGTGAATGCAGATATCTTACCTTAAAGGTACAATCACCAGGAATTTGGAGCTTATTCTCTTCTGAGAGTTCAGATTTATTTTATTTTTCTCTCTACCGCATAAAAAAAGGTGAAGCAAGGGGGAACTGATATAAGTTATAATTCTAAATTATGTATGATATTCAGGATGGAATGAAATGGCTCCATGCAACACTGGTATGTTATATATCTATTGTACAGAAATTAGGTGCAGATTTTTTAAGTATGTTAGTATGTATTCATAATAATAAGACCTGGATGCACATTTATTCTAGAAAGAATACAATAACTAAAAGAATCCGTAATTTAGCTTTCTGTTATATATTGAGAAAGAGGATAAACATGATTTACTCTAACAAATCCCTCATTTAAAATTTAAGTGGATTGAGATGCTTTAAAATTATGAAAAGCAACAAAGTTAATTTGAGTCAGTGTTTGGGTCAGAATAATCATCCAAACCTGTCTCTGAAACATATCGTAGCTCTAGACTTTCTTTAACCTGAAATAAATAAGAGAAACGAGAAAGACGTCTAATTTTACCCTTCCATTCATTATCCCAAATATATTTAGACAGGCTCTAGACTTTCTGGTGGGGATGTAAATATGTCAGCTGGTGCAGTAAGACGTGTGGGAGTGTTTGGCAAAGTTCTCAAAGTTAGTCATGACTTCTATCCTCAACGTGCAGTGTAGGACGATGCAATAACACATTTTTTTATGTAATACTGGATTTTTGTTTACATTCTGGTACAAAGACATTCTGTTTGATTAGTTAAGGTCGAAATGTTAAAACATGCATTCAATGGAATCTCACTTAAAAACTAGTTAATTAAAAAATTGTAACGCATGCAGGGGCAAAGGAGTCTCTGTGGCTCAATATATATTTTTATTGTATATAGAGGGACATTAGTTAATCTCATTTGAGATAGAAAAAAGAAAATAGATATACATCAAACTGAACTTCAATGCACTTGGTAGTAGCCGAGACATGACTTATCTTTTTTTTCTTAAAAATAGGTATCAATATTATTTTCTTTGTCTAGCAATAGTCTTGACAACAAACAACTGCTTCTGAAGCACTTGAATTCACCTTTATTTTGAGCACATGGTAAACAATGGTTTAATGTTGACTGTCATTAAGGTGACTTTAGTTTGTGCTGATTTTTTTTTACATCAAAGGTATTTTCACAACCTTTCTTTCTACACAATCTGAAAAAAGAATCAACCTAATCTTAAGCTATGTAAACTGTGTATCCTTGTTTTTTATCACAAGAAAAACAGTAAAGAGCAAAATTTTAGATTGTATAGAACATAAAAAAACTTTTTGTTAGGATGGTAAGGATTTGATGGGCATTCGTCAGATGCTTTGCCTGGGATCTAGAGATAATCTTACTTCCGTAGTTCATATTCACAAATATTTCTGCAGCCCTAACCATAACAATAAGAAGGTCACACTGGGTTGCAGAGGAGACATCATATCCTGACCAGAGGCTAAAATAGATAACAAAATACTAAAGCAGCATTTGATGTTATTGCTTATTGACAGAGAGTCTATAAAGGGAGCATTTGACTCAAGGTGCTTTTCTCAGTATATTTAGAAAGTGAAATTCTGCTCCATTTATAACAAAAAAGCTGAGAAAAAACTAAGAAAATAATGTAACTCTAGATAAAAGATAACAGTTAATCTTACACCACACTCTTATCAGAGAAAATTTCTGAAACAGTTTAAAGGTGAAGTACTGTTGTGTATAAAACACTATCCCAAGTTTTATACCTGTAATTGAGCACTGCTAAATCTACCTTTTAAAACTAGAGAGATTATTAAAACTACCAAGACGTGATCATCAACAGCTTTGCGAGGAATGCATTAATCTGGAGAGCAGTCAAGAGACCAATGCTAATGACTACAAAGCTGAGGAGGTAGAACCCTGTTAACAGGACACCTGTCACCCATTGACTACTGTACATGGGCATAAAAATGACTTGTATAAAAGAGTGACAAGGAGAACTTAATCATTGATTGACAGCCATAAGAAGGAAGCTATACAACCCGGCAGAAAAATTAAATAAAAACAAACATGTGAAGGCCTGAAATGGACTTTACACTTTGGTATGTGTTCATCTCCAGAGATGAAACAGAATGATTTAATGTTTAAAAATTACCCAAAGTTTAAAGACATAAATGCAGTCAACATACGTAGCAAAACTGGAAACTGCAATTCCATCATGAACTGCGTCGAAGGGTTAGTCTTAATCTGTTTTGTACAAAATAATTACAAAAATTAAAGCTGATGGTGGGCAAAGCTGGTACAGACATACCCCAAAAGATTTGCAGAAATAGTAAGTTTGCTCTATAAAACGTTGTGTCGGGGGAACGTATGCAAATTCCATCCACGACAGACTTGCTAAGACACATATATTTCTTCCAATTTACTGTTATGCACCATATTGGTACAGATTATTTTATAAAACTGCACTAACATCGATCTAAAGTTGCTATTGTGATTTGACAAAAAGTAGAAAAAGTATAAGGTGAATTTATACTTGCATGCAATAATTGCAATAAGTAATGCCACTTATCAAAATCTTAATCTGTATTAAAATAATTGGTGACAGGACTACTATCGGACATGACTAAATTGTCAAAATTGCATCAAAATGATCCGCATTGCAGTGCAATGTTGCCTATACTTTCAATCACAATCCTTAATAAGACTGTTGCTGAATAATGGTTTTCAAGTTCTAAAATGTAATTGTCTACATTTAACATCAGATGGTTTTAATGGCTGCCATTCACATACATTGAAGTCTTTTCTTCCAAATGACTACATTCATAATGCATGTGTCACTCCCAGCCACCTCCATAACCTCTTTGAGGCAAAGTCCCCTCTGTAGAATTCTGACAAAGGAAAAGCTTTCATATTTATATAGACATGACGATTATGACATTTATAATATATAACTTTTTTTCACACATTTAGTGACATTGACTTAAAAAAAGTTTTCTGAAAATTTAAACACTATTATAAAGTTTCTGGTGCTGTGTCCTCATGTTGCGGGCTTCAATGTGTGATGGAGACATTAGTCCTGAACATGGTCATTAGCTGAACTGTTATTAACTAATTGGTATTAGTTTAAATATAAGGGCAGATTCATTGCTTTATCAGCAATGCCAAATATTTAACTTAGTATTGCAGGTACATTTTGTTTAAGACACACAAATGATCCATGTAGTGCAGTCATAGATTATGTGGCCTTAATATTGTGACCTTTGAGTTTGCTTTATTTAATTTCATCAGTAGAGGCGTATTATTGGGACATATATTTAGGAAGTGTGACAGCGGCATTTACATACTACAGCTATTAGTGTTATTAAAGTTATTTCAGTGGTAGAGTTTTATTTTTATGTTATATACAGTATGGTTTGAAATGAATTTTACTTAAATACATTTACATAACAACTTTTAGTTTCTTTTTACATAGCCTATCACTTCATTTCATAAATAAACATACTTTAATGCTGTCTCGTGTTAAAAGAAATGATTGGTTGTTTTTTTGCTAAAGCACTGTTATAGTATACCTTTTATAGTTATACATATAGCTTTGCCCTAAATCAGTGAAAGCATGATGTATAGTATATGTTTTTTTTCACCTCAACATCTGCCTGTAAATGTCTGAGCTTTAATACATAATTGTTTGTTTTTTTAATTAAGAATTTTCTAAACGGTGTGCTGCTACAGTAGGTCATCTTGTCCTCAATGCATTTTTTAATCATCTTTAATAAGTGATTAAAGGAGATGTACAATTACCCAGAGAAGCAGCGCAACTGTTATGAATTAGATATGCTTGATATTTTCATCCCCTTTGAGCTTGTCAGGTTGTAAAGATAAAATAATACAAAAAAAAAAGGATTTGCTTTAGGATTCAAGAGCAGCAACACATGCTGACCCTAAAGATGAAGCTTTTTGGTTCATTATTTTCTGGAGGAGACTATGACCACATCTTTCTAGTATATGAATTAACTTGCACATATTTTTTATAAAATGTTTTTAAAGCTTTTTTTCCTTTTGAATATTTAAATTATTTTAAAATCTACTGACATTTTATAATTTCTCTACACAAATGCCAAGATGACCACACCCCAACATTTCCTGGAGAAATGGAATGGTCTTCTAATTGTTTTTATATTGTCAGTACTGCCCAAACATGAGAACATCCTTGACATATACGTGATGAATCAGTCCAGCAGCAGAGGTTAACTAATATTGTTTTATGTAATTGATAAGAAGAATTCTAACACTAAATAAACAGGCTAATTTAATTTGATATGTATTTCAGAGTAGCATTTAGATTTTTTATCGTTCATTATATGGATTTTTACCCAAAATTCCTATCAAATTGCTAAAATTATGACAATATTTAACATACTTGAAGTATAGTAATACATTATTTAGGTTTTAGTTATATTTCTCAAAATCTACAAAATGTGATACATTTAATTTTCAGTATGTTTATAGAAATATAAAATAGAAATTGAACTTTATCAGTCTCACAATGAAGAAATCAATGCTCTGCATTTAACCCATCCCCTTGGGGAGCAGTTGGCTGCCATCGTGGGGCAGCATGGGGTCAAGGGTCTTGCTCACAGACCCAGAGTGGCAGTCTGTGGGAGTGGGGCTCGAGCTTAGAACCTCAGGATTCCAAGCTCTGTGCCCCAACAACTACGCTGCCACTCCCTATAGTTTAAAAAGTTAAATTACACTTAACAACAAAAAACTCATGGTTTTGCTCAATTGTCAAATACAAAAGTCTGTATCAATATATCAGAATATTATAATGGCAAATATTGTTTGTATAATATAATATAATATAATATAATATAATATAATATAATATAATATAATATGGGATTATATTATATTATGATAATATATAATCTTTTTTAATATATACAGTATATTTATCATTTTTTAAACAAAAACTTATTTAGAATTGATACATGTTCAGATTCAGATACAATAAAAAGGCACAAAAGGATGTAACATTTGAAAAAAAAATGCATGCCTAAAATAAATACACAGAAACAACTGAAATGCTTTGTCCTTAACAAGAATTGAATTGAGGGTGAAGGGTGAAATAAGACGTTTTTTGTATCTGCTGCAATAAAGTGTTTATTTGATGTTTTTCATTATGGGAAATGTATTACTTTTCATGCTCTCTGTAAGTAGTTTGCAGAAACCTTTTAGAAAATGATTGTGCATTGACTTGATCTCCTTATTATTCCAAATGCATTTTATTTGACTTATTTATTGATTGAATTACTTTATTCTGAACATTTCCAGGGAAACGTAATAACAAGACAGGGAAATAACAAAGCAGATGTACAAAAATCAAATTAGTACAGATAAACAAATCCTCAAGATGTTCCATTCTAGGTGAATGTATGTTTACTAAGCCTATGTTTCAGGTTTAGTAGAGAAGAGATTACCACTTCTTTTCACTACACGTCCTTCCTCCCTCAGGATAATATATTTGCTTGTAAGGATGACATCATCCTAACGCCATCAACAGCAACCCTACAAGCTCTATATGGGTGTGATGACATCAGTGGGTTGACTACCAGCTAGTCTCACATTACCATGTGTTCAGCTGCCTGTCAGAAGCTACAGTGTTGGATCAATTAAGGAGCAGCTGATGTCAGGCTAAGGATGCAGTATAGGGAAAAAATAACAGATAGGATACTTTTTTCTGTTATCTTAATGCAGGTGGAGCTGGAGTTCTATTTTACATAGCATCTCTGTGAAAGAGTACATCATTTAAAAGACATTATAGGTACAGTTCTCTAGTCTAAGAACTGCAATGTTATAAAATATGAGCTATGGTGTGATACTCTGCATTTTGTTTGTGTCTGTGACAGCATGTGTCTGTGAGAGAGAATGAGAAATAGGCGCCTCTAGATTTTGTGTGGGCTTTCAAACACTTTGTCCATTCAGTGACAGCAGACTGCCTGCCTCACCTCACGCTGTGCAAATATAATCAAGTGAGCTTTTCAAACAGATCATTGCTTCACTTAGTTTTCTGTGTTTGCACTTTCATGTAGAATGAGCTCATGCAATGCTTTGTTGTGTGATGTGGCTCAATTTGAGGGTAAAATTCAAATTGTATTCACTTTCAAGAAATAATCTTATTAAGGGGTTTTAATAGTCAGTTTGTGACTTAGGTTGATGATGATAACAACAACCCACCTTTCTTTTTTTACACACCTATTTCTCACTGCTGTAATGTTTTTTTTTCTTCATATCAATGTCACTACTTATTAAATGGAGATTATGAAAGTCAATATGAGCCCAAACGTGACTCAATATCTATATATATAGTTTCAGCGTTGACAACTCACCTACAGATTATTATAGATCTAGACTATTTTAGGTGCTAAGTTTGCCTTCTGCATCTGTATCAAAGGTGGGGCTTTATCGGGGGCCAGGGGTGGCCATGGCCACCGAAGCCAGTTGTTGTTTTTTAATGACTCAGAAGGACCCAGTAATCAGCAACAAAGACAGCGGGATAATTTCACAAGTGTTTATTAAAAAAACTGGCAGAATGGATCTGTATTGGCTGCTCCTAGGGCGTCTAAGGCAGGAACCTCTACAGGAGAGAAACATGGATTAGTGACCATGATAATCTGACAGAGGATGATTATAAACGGGTGAGTCGCTAACCTGGTTTTACAGTTCAGTCCGTGTCCAGAGATCGAGGACGATTCCAGCCAGTCGGCTGATAAGACACAGCGGAAGTTGCCTGAGAGTTCCACGTGCTGAAGCCTTGAAGGTTGCAGAACTGGCCGGTGATCCAAAGATCCAAACAGACAAAGGAAGGCAGTATAATCCAGAGGGTGAAGTCAAGAGGCAGATCCAGGTTAAGTTCACAATAGATTCCAACAGAATCCAAAGACAGGTCAGGCAAACAGATCAGAACAGGGACAGGCAAGCTCAAAGGCCCGAAAACAGAAACGGGTCAGGATCAAACAATCAGAAGACTAATAGAAACGCTGGACAAGTTTTAACACCAAAGAATAATCTGGCACTGATGGCTTGGACCAAGCAGCTTAAATTGCGGCAGGAGTAGGTGGATCAGATGAGAGGTAATGGGAAACCGGGCAGAGTGAGACAGGTGAATGAAATGAGTAATTAACCCAGCCATCAGCACCAAGATCATGACAGTTTTTAAGTGCTTTATAAATAAAGCTGTTAAGGCAAATTGTAAATTGGCAAATGTACATTTTTGGTGTAAACCTACAGACTAAGACTCAAAATGGAAGCACAACTAAGCTTTGATTCCATATAAATTTGTCCATGAAATAGTTGAATTAGTAATAATATCTGTTCTATAATTTTGTTGCAATGCATGACTTACTGAAAGGTTAAAACCTTTTGTAACAAGAATGTTCATTTAAATTACTAATTAAACCAGCTTGAATGCATTGCATAGTTTTAAGACATAGATCAATGCAAGGAAATTTGCTTTTATGATCATCATATGGGCAGAATATCAGGAAACACAATAAAGCATTGGATTCTTTTTTATTACCTCCATATTTACACTTTTTCTCTTTCATTTAAAGCAAGAAACACAGGAAGGAATACTGGACTCTTAGGTATTATCCACTTTTGCTGATAGAATATGCAATAGACTGAGAGTCCGGCTGTTTTAGTTTATAAGGTTAAGCCACATGTGTTGTACTCTCCCTCACGGCTGCTTTGTGACCTCAGGGGTGCATGAAAACACAACACAAAGCCCCAGCCTACAGTCTTAGCAATCACCCTTCCACCCACGTACACACGTGTATGCATTGCTCTGCGATTACATAAAATGAATTATGTATTTGTGGCTGTCAAGCCCACGCTTTCATCTGAAGTGATATGTGCTTAACATTGAAGGGTCAAATGCAAAAGAATGATGTTAAACGTTGCCAAATAAAAAAAGGCCAAATGCTCTTGTTTCACTGCAACATTATATGGAGAGTAATCAAGTGAATAATAATTTACTTAGCAGAATGAGGTCAGATAATAACAATAGTAAGGTAAAGGCAGAAGAATGAGGATAGAGAGATTGCATTTGAAGACTAAGAAAGTAAAATATAAGTGAGACAAAAAATTTGAAGCAGTTTAAGATAATTACTGCTGACAGACCTTTTCTTATTATTATTGACAGATTTGGAAGCTGAATGTAACATTACTCCCACTTTATCAAGGATGCATTTTCTTCCCTTGTTCAAATGTTTACACAGTTCCGTGGAAAATATATGTTCTGGCACTCAATTTTTTCATATCATGAGATATTTTATAAACCAAATCTAGTCCTTCATCAATAAATTAAATAAAAAAAAATACATTAGCCTGATCTAAAGCAATTCAAGTTTATAGAAAAAAAACTGAACCTCCAAAATCATTACAAGAAGCCACTGAGGACCCAAAGAGTCTCAGAAGAACTCAAACTACATTTAAAGCACCACTGGCCTCACCTGCCCTACTTAAAGTTAGTGTTCCTGATTCCACAATAAGAAAGAAATTTGGCAGAAATAAGAAGACCCCCAAACCATTGCTGAAGAACAGAAGAGAGATGCCAAGACAGTCTTACATTGACAAAAAAAATAACAACAAAGAAACAAAAACAAAAAAAGAATTAAAAAGAAAACTTGATGATCCAAAGATTTGGGGAATATATTTTGAAAGACAAGACAAGGAACTGCAGAAATGGAACCACTAATGTTATATTTACACTGCAGATTACTGTTTATATAAGTAATAACAGAAGTCGGCACATCTGTGTTCTTTTTTAAAATCACATTTTTAAAAATTGTAATTTTTGTTGTTGTTGTTACACCATAACAACACAAAGAAAGGTAGGAAAAAAAGAGAGTAGAACTATTTACAATTTGTATTTATGAAGGGGTGAACACTGTATTAATGCAGATGGTCACATGACTCGTTACTGTACCTGAACTACTGATCATCTTTAAGGTCAGAAATTGAGCTAGAGAGCCGGAACTGTGACAATCCTCATGAAGTTACAGATGGCAACTCAGTGCCTTTGATGATAGTGCCCAGAAACAGGGACTACTTACACAGCAGGGCAGATCCTCAAAATAAACCAAGTGAAAACCCCACGAAAATAATTCTGTTCATTTGAACATCATCAAACTGCAGACCGCACTCAGCAATACCCCCTGAGTTTTAACTAGAACACTGGATAAGTAGCTCCAGACAAAATGAAAATATACAATCAGAGGAACAGTTTAGCTGTTAGTCTGTGTTATAAGATTTTATTCTTTCTATTTATATACATGCAGCCCCCATTATAAAATCCCCTCAAAGAGAATATAGTAATGTATTATACCAGTGTTTTCTGTCATTATCCTTTAAGACCTTGTTTATTTATCTCAATAGAAAATCCCCTGTGTCTATTTCTAAGCACCATTTTTTTTGTCCTCTGACTTTTATTATTTGTGACAACAGGTGAACATGAATTTATCAATAAGAAGGATGCTGGAGAGTTTTTTCTTTAACACAATCAACAGGTAATTTACTGTTTTCATTAATATCAAATAGTATATTAATCAGTAAAACATAACATAATTCTCTGTTTTAGCTAAACTTTATTTCAATCTAAAAGACAGATTAACAAAAAGCATTCTTAAAGCACCAATTTAAAAGTGCTAAAAAATATAAAAAGCTAAACACTAAAATAATGAAGATGCAAGATTCATCTGATTCACTACAACTCCATCTGGCTGCATGTCTCTAGCTCTAACTAATACAAGTGAGCTCATCACAGTCTGCAGAAAAGGAATCTTATCTATGCTCATTCATTCATTTTCAGCCTCCTCTCACACGGGATTCTCACCCTTTGCACATTTGTTGGCTGCTCTGTCTTGTGTTGTGTTGTATGTGTGTGTGTGTGTGTGTGTGCATTTATGTACCATGCGCTGTGGTAGAAATGCCGAATAGATCAGGTTTATTTTTAGCCATGAATGAAAGTCCCTTCATCTCTTCACTTTCACAGTTTTCAAAATGTGAAACCTCATAATAACATTATTCATGCTAAACCAACACTGAGGCTGAGAGGAGTATTAAATATTTAATATCACTATAGCAGTTAGTTAGACTATCAGAAAATCCTGCTACCTTAAATGTTTAGTTGTATTTTCAGTTCTAATCTTTGAACCTGCAATCAGGAATTCTTGTACATATCGAAATCAATCAATTTTACCTAAACCTTGAAACTTATTTATTTTTTTAATATTTTCCAATAAGTAGTGAATGCAAATAATGTTTTGCTCTTTATTATAAACCGGTAAAACCTTAATGGACTATTACCATTCAAAATGATAGGAAAATAAATGAAGAACTTGAAAGGAAAATTATATATTGTTTACTTTTGCTTTTTATAAATAAATATCCAAGTAATACAGTATATTAAGTTCTCAAGAGTTACGTTCATTCAGATTGCATTAAGAACATATTCCTGAGTCTAAGTCATTCAGCTGTAGCTTTGATTGTAAGTAAATAGCTTTTTTCTTCAAATTTAACCACTTTTTGTGCTTATTTTGCAGCTCCTTTTTTAAGAATGCCTTCAGTTAAAATTGATCCATCTCTCAGTCAACTCTTACTAAATTCCCTGCCCTTTCTAAAAGCAAAAAAACCCACAACATGAGCCCATCCCCACAATGTTTCAAAGTAGGAATGTCATGTTTAATGTTTTGTGCAGCAGTAGTTTTCCTGTCATATTTTACTTGTAACCAGAAACTTTCATATGCATTTCCATTATGACTCGTGGCTAACTTTAAAACTGACTTCTTACAGTAATGACCTTCCTATTTAAAAAGGTCAGATTTCTGCCGTAGTCATTTAATAGCTGTTCTCTGAGCATATTCCTCCACCTAAGTGGTGCAACTGTCAACAGTGTACCAGGTGCCTTGTAGCTGTTCTTACATGCCTGTCACCTTTGGCAGACAACCATATCTTGTTTGTTTTGCAGTTGTGCAGTGCTCTGTAGATGCTGGCTTAATAAGCAGAACAGTGCACCATGAAACTGATATAGTTTCATGATCTAACTCTGCTTTAAACCCTGACTTTTATTTTGGACCTGTCTAGTGTGTTCTTGGTCCCCATGATACCCTTTATGTACAAGAAATCATCTGAGGCCTTCATAGAAATCTCAGATCTAAAGATTTCCCAATCATATGTCCTTCAGAAGCAATCAATGGCCCGTTTTCTGCCCCTAACAGTTCTTTTGTAAATATTGAGAGTTTTTTGTAACAGGTCCTATTTCTGCATTATGTTTTGTTGATATATTGAATATGACCCTAATGTCATAACAATGGCTTAGAAAAAAACTAAAGAATTAACATTTAATGCAGTTCAAATCTGTTTATTTATATAGCATCACTTCACAACACATGTTATCTCAAGGCACTTCACAGAGAAAATTCAACCAGATCATACAGTAAGATTAGTTCAGAGTTTTCTATCTAAGGAAAACCAGCTGATTGCATCAACTCATTGACTTGACAGGAATCCCTCACACCAAGCGTGGTTCTAGGAAAAGTCGATAATATACATATATATAATACAGCTAAAATATAAAATAAAGGTTTTGTTGATACTTTTGTAAATATCTTTATCAAATGATATGTATATTTTTTCAAACCAAAACAAAAAAAAGATATGTTCACAAACAAGCACCAATAAACAGTAAGCTTTTATAACAACAAAAGTCTGATGAAACATTAACTCTCACCTGGAAAAGTAAACAAAAGAGGGTGCTTAGTTTTTATAGAATTATCAACATCAGGTCATGTTTTGTAATCATTTTATTTTTCCAACTCTCATCTCCACACTCAGACGTCCCTAATCTCCTCTACACACTCTTCCCAGACATCTTCCTCTTCAATCCATGTTCTGTTATGCCTCCCCTTTATTTTGGGCAGCTCCTAAGTAGATCAAAGGAATTTTAGAGCAACCTCAAAATATCTTCCTTCTTGAAATGCTGGTAGGGGAAAGACACATGTGTCTCTGTTTGTTTGATAGGCTCTCTGACTCTATAATGTCAAGTTGAATGGAATGGTTGGTTGTGACGGGTATAGGCAACTCTGATTCTCTCTGCACCACTGCCTCTCATCCTGACACGTAGCCTGGGGGGACAGGTGCTAAAACACCTGGGTGATGTAGATGAACAGTTTGTATGCACAAAAGCAACACATTGCGCACACAAAAGCAGGCTGGGTGCATAACGAGTTCATACGGTAATTTGAGACGACATGAGCGGAACCTGTTTATGAAGACACACTCCAAAGTTTGTTTGCTTTAAAAGCTTTTCTTTCCTTCTTTTTTTCTTTTTCTTTTGTTTTCTAAAACTCACAAGCTGGTTTTACTTGTAACCTTAATATGAACTTACGATCTCTTCTGGTCACTGCTGAAATTTGTTTAAACTCAATTGAACTATTTTGCAACAAGATATTATTAATTTTAGTATTTCTCTCTCAGATACCTATTGGCTTTCTCCTACTAAATCAATAACTGGATCTTAAGAATATAAGCATTTTATGAGATTTTCTAATAAATAAAATATCACAGAGGTTAAATTAAAACCAGCTTTAAAACGTCAATTTAAGTCTATATTTTGAAATTCATGACATGTCATTCAGCTACTTTTAATGCTTTTAAGAAGTCCTAATAACATTAACATATTATCTAATTGTAATTCGGTGTTGTTAAGAATATCAGTTATGATGAGACCCTCAAAGTTTTTTGTGATGTTGACCCCCCCAATTTAGTAATTTAGTTGAACACTCCCACAAAACATCCAAGGCAGCTTTTGTGACCAAACTTCAAAACACTTCTGACAAATCCTGCCAAAGTGGGGGATTTTTCATCCACTGTGCTACAGTCAGCTTCAAAACAACACTAAAGAACCAAGAACAATATTAATTTATACTTGTTTTTTAGTATATATGGAATAAGTCCTTTCTGAAAACAAATAAATTCCAGAGGACTTTGTGGGAAGTAAGATATATTTAACCAGACTTGTTTGAACTCTAAATGCCAGCTAGATCTAAGGGGTCAAATGGAAGCCTAATATTATTAAGTTATTTTTTTTTAATAGAATAGTATAATTAATACATGTTTTTGCATAAGCGAGCCCCATTTGCTCCCAGTGAGCCTGTTTCACAAAGAGCATTTGATTCATCACAAAAGGAGCTTCTTTCGGAAACTTTTAAGTGTTTCAGAGAATAACATATTTCTCACAGGGAGCTTTCTGCTTCCATGTCCTCAACCTGCAGAACTCCCAGAGTTCTGGAATTCCAACTGGATTCATAGTCAGGGAATTTTAGATATGAACGTTATCATGTTTTCAAAAGAAGTCAGTGATCACAGTTAATTTACATAGAAATATTCACATGCTCTTAGTTGGGTAAGTTATAATTGTCTGGCCAAACTATTGTATTTGTAAAGGCTCTTCCAGGTATAAGCACTGCAAATTAGCCGCAACTTCAAGCACTTCAGTATGCAACATATAAATTGTGTAATTTTTAAGTATGATAATGTAACTGCGGGAGCTTGGATGAAACGGTTCAGGAACTGGATAGTTACAGGACCTCTGAAAAATGTTTACATTTTCTTCTTCTCATTCTCAGTGATGGCGTCCTCCTCTCCATCTGATAACGCAATAAAAAGAAAATTGTATACTCTTATGCTGATATATTGCCAACTTACTCTAAGGAGTAATTTTAGGTACAAGACAGTAGGCACTGCTGATAGGTTTTTAGTATATCATCATTTTATAATATGGCAGATCTGCAAAACACAACATACATCAGAATGGTCAGGAAAAAAAGTGTAAAAAAACAGAATAATATTGGATACTTTAAGCTAAATATTAGTTTTTACTTTCCAGTTTTATAAGAAGCTAGCTTATTTATCTTTAACTGAGGTGTGCTTTGAAACAATTGTAATTTGCCCTCTAAGAAAAGAGGTGTTGTTAAGGAGAGAGTTGTTGTAATCACACAGTAGATTGCATTCACAAAGAGCAAGTGGGTATTTTTAACCTGTAATAATATTCTGTTATATAAATGGGCCAAAAAGTTATATCAGTCTAAAAAGCCCCACCGTATTCAGTGACATAAGGATAGTTTAGCCCTGTTGTAGGAAACCCAACTGTTTCCTACCGATTTATTGGAATAAAAAAAAAAAATTAAAACACCCTTAAAATTATGCTGAATATAGGATATGTGTGTGCAAATATACATATGCTGTGAAATATGTAAAATAAACAAAAGTTAAAGATTCGTCACAGTGTTTGCATGTGCCTTTCATTTACAGACTTTGCCAAGAAAGTATTTCATAAATTATCTATTGGCCTACTTTTCCATGCCAGTAAATGGAAACAGAGCATTCCTTTGGCTTTGAGAAATAAGTGTCTTTCAATTTTTTATTAGTAAAGAATGCCCCGGAAAGCTTTGGAAGTGAAGGGCCAAGCATCAGCTCAGTTAGGATAAAAAAGCAGGAGTTAGGGTTGCTGTTAGTTTGAGACAGAAAAATTCAGACACCAAGTCTTGACATGGAATTAAGGGGAAGCAACCTCTTTTTTAACATCCTTGGAAAATTTTAATTCTTCTGAAGGTTGTTTTTAAGCTGTTCGGATAGTTTTTGCCAGTAGCCTTTTTCAGGGCACCAAAAAGAGTCACAGTTGCAAAAAAAACACAGCAGTTAACAGCTTTATAGCATTGTGCTGTTTGTCAATTTGAAATACCTCAAATATTCAAAGACATATTAATATAAGACAAAGATTAAAATTAAAAAATGCTAATAAAAATGGTTAATTTGTTAGGGGAAAAATCTTGACCTCTTGTTAAATCATAAATAGCTAAGTTAACAGTTTATAAAAGAGAGTTCCTTTCCAGCAGCTACAACCAATGTGGATATCTATGAAACCAGTAAAATCAGCAAATAAGTGAGGAAAACCTGTCTTTACTGTCTTTTACATGTAACAGATTAAAAGGTCTAATAAAGCAATACTTTGTGCATTAATTTAAACAAATTCAAGGCTAGATGAGTAACTGAATAATTAATATCTATAAGTCTGGAAAGGGTAACAACCTGATTTCTAAGGCTTTGGGACCACATTGAACCACAGTGAGAGCCATAACCCACAAATTGAGAACAGATGAAATAGCGGTGAACATTCCCAGGATTCAAGTTCATGATTTAATAAGACAAAAGGGACTAAGATGCTATGAAGAGTGGGCAGTGATACCTTTAAAGAGATGTAAAAGACTGATTTCCAGTTATTGTACATGCCTAATGGTGCCATCAAAAGGCCTTGTTCATTTGCAGAACTTCCTCTCTTTAATACATACCGTATAGGCAATATTTAAATCAATTTACCTTAGTGGTATTTTTCAAATTTATATATTCTACTGGTAACCTTAAATGTTTACAGTAAGTACACCAAACTTTTAGCAAATTTTGCACAGGATCAATAGTTTATGATGCAGAGATTTTGCAAAGGAAATGATGCAATTTTCTCTGTGACCTCCTATGCACAAAATTTGTATTGATATTTTCTGTTCTTACTTGCATCCCCCTGTTTGCAGCATATACACACACATCTTAGCACATGCTACTCTCAGTGTCTTACTGTAGAATGGTAATGACACACTGCAAAAATTGTATTCTGGCCTGTAATCGTGGATTCCACAGGGATTGAGATTCAATAGATGTAACATTAGTAAAGGTAGGATGTGGTGTGTACGGCTATGTTTTGGCTACCCTTATAAATGTTTGTGAGTGGTTGCATGCCTCTGTGTTGCACTGTGATAGTCTAGCGACCTGTCCAGGGTTATTCATGCATAGACTGCTTGAGATAGGCACCAGCCCCACTATGACCCTCATGGATACGAAGAAGAAGATGGATGGATGGATGGATGGATGGATGGATGGATGGATGGATGGATGGATGGATGGATGGATGGATGGATGGATGAATGAATGGAAAAACATCTGGAAGATGGTGCTGTTTGTGTTGTTTGTGTGGCAAAAAATAAACAAGTCAGAACATACCATTCCTGCAATGAAAGATGGAGGTAGGATCATTATGCTATCGGTATGAACCAGTCAAACCCAGTTTAAAACAAGACTTGCAGCTGCAAAGGCTTTCTCTATAAAATACTCTCAGTTCGACTACCTACAAGTGGTTTCATTACTGACATTTTCTGAAAGCAATGTATTAGTTTTCTTCCAGTTATATTATACCTTGTGTTGGGCTATCTTATAAAATGACCGAATGAATATTCTGCGGGATGAAAACTTCTTCATGGGTATTGTACAGTATGTTGTTGCACCATTTGTGTAAAGCAATTACTGGTCGTGGATCTTTTGGTTGATGTATTAGAATATTAATTTGTAATTTGTTGTAAACAGAGAGGATGCCTTTTTTTAAAATATTAATTTTACAGAATGTGTAGTTTCTTTCCTTAAAGTAGCTTGTTGTGTATTATCCAAAACCAAATACGATGTTATGCTTCAACTTGGACCTTTTTGAGTTTGCAGTTATGTCAGCCTTCAAACCTCAAAAATGCCTTTTTGTCCAAATAACTCCTTTGTACCATTTTCTGTAAACCTAAGAGGTGGTTGTGTGTGGAATTAAAAGTGCAGCTGAAGCTCCAGAAATATTCCAAGCAACCCATGTAACACCATCAACTTTTTTTTTTTTAAATAACTTATTTTCTTCCTATTCATCCTGACACATAGCTTTAAAATGAGCTAATCTTCACAATGTGCTTCAAGATGTAGAAAGGGATTGAATTGAGAACATCCTTTTTGTTAACGAGAAATTAAAGAGTTTTAGATAAAGCGGTTAGTAAGCCAATATTACAAATAATTAGTTCCGTTTTTCTCAGTTAAATTACTGAAACCATTATTTTAAAGAAATTCTCATCACTCAACCTTGGGTTTGGTCAGAAGAAAAAGGTGAAGGTAAAAAGGGTAAACAAGAAATGCCTGATGTAACACTGTCCACCTCTTGCAAAAACAAGAACCCCGCTCTCTAAAAAACATATTATCATATAAAAGCATTCTATCAGTGTAAAACTGCATTACGATAGCCATTGCTGACTATTATCAGGCAAGGCATCAAGATCATATGGGGTCAGGGAAAAAATGTAATGTCTCTAGGTCTGAATCTTTTTTTTTTTATAATTCTATTTGTTTTATCAATAAATGCCTTTCCAAATACTATATTTGCAAGAAAGGTATAAATTTATGATTCATGTTTGTTAAATATCTGTGTTTCTTGCCAGCTACCATTTATTCACCTGTTGGCCACATCAGTCCTTCCTTTAGTGGAGTGTTATCACTCTGGATCCCACTCCATCTTCAGGAATTATGAGTGAGATCAGTCTCTTGGTACTCAATGATGCTCTAAGTCGCTCCTTGCACTTCTTGTTAGTCTCATTAAGCTTTTCTTGTGTGGGCGTGTGGCTGCAGCACCAGCATTCAGACATGGCTAAACAAAGTATGCCCCTACATGCCTCAGCGCTTCACATTGCCCAGGGTCAACAATGGAAGCCATTTCTTTCATAAGTCACTCATTCCATGAGTGGAATACAACATTTTTATGAAGATTGATAAAAATGTGAAGAGCTCATGTAACAGATTGTTTTTATTGCGACGATTATTTAGCTTAAACAGATACTGAGCGCCATAGTGTTTTTGGTTATATATTTTCTAAGGGTGTCTTTTAAGGGTGTGCTATATTTTCAACAAGTGTTTTTTTTTTTTTTCTGTCAGCATATGATCTGTACCTTCTGTACTGGGAATCTGTGCACAAGTCCATTATAGTTTTATAATGTCAAGATTCTGGATCTTGATTTATGAAAGATACCTTTAAAATGCTGGTGTTCTAGGGTCCTTAGTTACATAAGAATATATGACTGGGAAACACATAAAGTGAAACTGTAAAGAATCAAATTATTTTCTATAAGTTAAGAAAAAAAACAAAGTAGTTTGTTATGACTTCATGTTAGAGATGTTACATTTCTTCAGACGAACTGCCTAGTTTTTCCTTCAAAATATGCCCATAGGATACAAGGTGATTTCTGCAGGATGACTCCATCCCCCACCCCCAGCAACCTTGCAGTGTTAATCTCATAAAAAAAATAAATAAATAAAAGAACAAACAAACAAAAATAATAGATATGAAAGAAGGAAAAAAAAAAGTTATTTGTCTCGGATCAAAATTTTCCACACCACTTTTAGTCTCTAGCTATTCTGCAAGACCTGATGACTTAAGCGCAAAGTCAGATCAGAGTCTAAGTTACTTAGCATCTGGTTGAACTCCAGGTTATAAAAGTGTTATAGGTGATTTAGAAACCAAAGTTAAGACAAAAAAATTTAGCAGCTAAAGTGAATAAAATTGCCTACATCTTAAATTACTTTTACTAGTCATGCATTTTTATACTCACTACTAACCTATAGTGAATATTCTTATGATTCAGCTTTAATAGATGCTGCTCAAAATTAAACTAAACACTCATACAACACAAAGAACTTCAATTAACTCAAACTTCTATAAAATTAAACTGTCCACTTAGGAAGCAGCATTGACTGGCAATCAATTTCACATGCTGTTGTACAAATGGAAAAGACAACAAGTGGAATATATTGTCAATTAGTAAGACACACTCAATAAAGGGGTGGGTCTACAAGTGGGGACCATAGACCACTTCTAATATTATATGAGAGGTGGCTGGCTGATCTTTTTGTCACTTTAGAATGTTGGTGGTGGTTTCACACTCGTGGTAGCATGAGACAGACTCAACAACCCACCCAGGTGGTTCTGGTAGTGCAGCTCATCCATGATGGCACATCAGTGCGAGCTGATATTAGAAGGTTTGCGATGTCTGTCAGCATAGTGTCCAGAGGCTGAAGACACTACCAGGAGACAGGCCAGTACACCAGGAGATGTTGAGGAGGCCGTAGGAGAGCAACAACCCAGCAGCAGAACCACTGCCTGAACCTTTGTGCAAGGAAGACCAGGAGGAGCACTGCCAGGGCCAAAAAGAAATTACCTCCAGCAGGCCACCAATATTATTGTGTCTGCACAAACAGTTGGAAACTGACTCAATGAGAATGTTATGAGGGCCCAACGGTTTGGGGTTCTGCTAAAAGCCTAACACTGTGTAAGATGCTTTGCCAGAAAACACCAGGATAGCGTCCTGTGCAATCAGGTTCACAATGAGCACATGTGACAGACGTGACAGTGTCTGGACAGACCATGGAGTGCGATCTGCTGCCTGTAACATCCTTCTGCATGACTGGTTTGGCAGTGGGTCAGTAGTGGTGTGGGGTGGCATTTCTTTGGAGGGTCTCACAGCACAGCTCTCCATGTGCTCACCAGAGGTAGCATGACTGCCTTTAGATACCGAGATGAGATCCTCAGACCCCTTGTGAGACCATATGCTAGTGCAGTGGCCCTGGGTTCCTACTAATGCAGGACAATGCAAGACGTCATGTGGCTGGAGTGTGTCAGCAGTTTCTACAAGATGAAGACATATAATATTTGGACTGGCCCTCCTGTTCCCCAGACCTGAACCTACACATAGGATAAAAATGTTGCATTTCCCAGGAAAAGCCTCTCCTGAACAAATATTGGACTTTTGCTCTGTCAGTCAAAGTTCTCTTTTAAGATGAAAGTACGTTTTATTTTATATGAATAATCAATGTCCCATTGAATGGAGGAAAAGTAGAGAGTCATAGAATCCCCTTTGCTTGAAATCTCATTTAAGGTTTCCACAGTTAGTGAGGATTTGGGAAGCCATGTTGTCAGCTTTCGCTCATATCCTCTATTTACAGTATGCAGTGTTTAAATTTTCGGAGACACAGACCTCAGATGCTGGATTTCATCATATGAGTAGCATTATTTAATAATCTATTATTAATGCAGTTTTAGTGTTATAAGATTAACCTTTCAGCCCAGGATATATATATATAAGTATATACATATATATATATATATGAATAAACCTTTATATATTGTGTAAATACTGTTTCATAGCACTGAAAATCAGCTAGTGGTATGTTATAGATTAAGGCTGAAACTTTTTTTTCTCTTTTTTTTTTACCTTTAATGCATTCATCCTACAAAATCCTGATTCAATGACTACTGAAATGTGTTGGATTGGTTTATAAACTATAAACTGCTTTGCCAAAATGCAACATTGAAATTATTTTAGCCTACTAGCCCCAAGATTCATTGTGCCCAGCACTTCAAACAATATCATGGTTTACAATATCCTTTGCATTTATGTGTATCAGACTAAATATAGAACACAGCTGAAGTTCTCTGAAACCTTTCGAAATGTATTCTGGTAATATCTGACAATTTATTAAATACCTTATGAATTAATAACATTTCTTTATATTTCTAAGGCTAAGCCTTAATGTAATGTGCCACTCTGAAAAATGGGTAGAAATGCTACACTCCCCAAGGGTAAGGTTTACAAATGTGTTTCCCACTCAGAAAACAATACACACAGCTTTACTGTAAATCTATATGCTGTGTGTCAGTGCGCATTAGAGTAAGCACTGCTGCAGTAGACCAATTAAGACTACCTGACCTTCAGACGCAACTATATCCAACGGTCAACAAATGGAAACACAGCAGGGTTTTCGATAAACAGACTAGG
>NW_015151964.1:0-13685 GCF_000732505.1 Cyprinodon variegatus | reverse complement strand
CTTTGAGCAATAATTAAGTTATTGACTGAGTTCGTTTATGGGATAGTTAAGATGAAGACTATTAAGCAATATGTTTCTGTTTTAAAGAAGACCAAAGCAAATCCTGCTGTCATATTTACCTTGCAACATGTGGACTAGTATTGTGAATTTTGAGAGAATGTGACATTAAAAATTTTAGTTGCTTAAACTGGAGAAAGAAGATTTAGTTCATTTCTAAAACAGTGTAACATGTAAAACTCTACCAATGAATAAGTAAAGTTGGCACCATTTAGCGCCTGTCTTATTCAGCATCCCGTTTATAATGCATTAACTCATTTTGCTTGGGTTTGTTTGCATAAAGAGAGTTGTCCCCTCCTTATTTTAGTTGTTTTTGTCGCAGCATATATTTTGCAGCTTTGTGTATGATGATTTTTATGTTATATCTTATTAAGAAATCTCCTCCTACTGCTGGGCTTTTATTCAGCCACCATCATGTCAATGTTTCTCATGTACATCCCCTCTGAGCAGGATTATTGCAAGTGACAGTCCGCTGGGATATTTAACATGACTAATGGCAGGCAGCTGCAGAGCATGCAGGGCCTCTCATCACAGACCTTTGAGAGGCAGTCTTGTTTTGCCTTGTCAGCCTTCAGAATGAGACAGCTGAAGCCAATTAGATTAACGTCATACCAGAACTTGGCTACATTATGAACAAATGGTAATGTTTATTTGTTGCTTCTTAAGGCATTATTTTCTCTAATTTTTTAGCACAACAAAATTATGATACAATCAACTAGATCTCTTATCAGACAGGTTTAAAATAAAAGCAATTTTATTTTTGCTTACCCGTAAATTTATCTATTTTCCTTTTAGCTATACTGTTTTGTTTTGGCAAAGGAAATGTGAACATTAATAAGATAACTTTTTCTTGCTTTTTGCCTTATCAGCAAAATGTTAAACTTGTTTCAAGATTCTTTGATTCTTTTAGAATTGCACTTTGACAAACCTTTGTGTTGTTCATAGAGAGCACCTCAGGGCATAGGTGTGTAGGAAAGGTTGTCTGGTTTGAGAACATCAAGATTTCATTGTTGTTTTTGTGGCTGATGTGGTTCTGTTGGCAACTTGATTTGATCCCCATAGGGTGCAATAGAGTGATATGCGGCAGAGTGTGAGGCAGCTAGCATGAGATTGTTTTATTTGATGGACTCAGACCTGAACCCTCAGAGCCACAGTTACTTAGTCAGCCTTTTATCACCTGAAGAACATTTCCAAGATTAAAGGACTAATGTCCAAGCAGGATCTAGAAAAAAATCATTCATTCATTTATCTTTATCAGAAATGAATACTACAACAGTATCCTCATAGGTTTGCATAAAAAAAGTCTGTCAGACAGCTGCAGCTGATCCAAAACACTACTGCTCCCCATGTTCTCACTAGAACTTAGAAAGTAGAGCACATCAGCCCGGTTCTAAAATCCTTCCACTGGCTCCCTGTTGCTCAGAGAATGGACGTTACAATCCTTCTGTTAGTCTATAAATCACTGAATGGATCAGCACTACAATAGATAACAGATTTGTGGTCAGTGTGTCAACCTCCTAGACCACTCAGGTCTTTTAGTTTAAGCCTACTCTGTTCACCCAGAACGAGAACCAAACATGCGGAAGTGGCATTTAGTACCTATGCTCCACTTATCTGGAACTGTATAAGACTTTATGAGTGCTGAAAGCCTGAGTTCTTTTAAGTCAAAGTTAAAACCCATTTGTTTAGAGTTGCATTCTACTGTTGAAGTTAAAATGCTAACTGGGGTATTGGTTTAAGGTTGTCATCCAATTGTTTTAATTTCTTTATCCTGTTTTTTATTTGTATTTTACATGCTTTTGTTCTACTTTTTGTGGTGAAATTAGTTTGTTTTACAAATGTTTTAGCTTTTATTCAGTTTTTATTTCTCTTCTCTTTTTTTTTTATCTAATTCAGGTTAAAAAAAAAATATATATGTTATGCACTTTGAATTGTCCATGTACTGAATTGTGCTATACAAATTAAATTGCCTTGCCTTGAAATACATGGATCGCAACTGGAAAATAGTTTGCTTAGTGTCTACTGTAATTCTCTGCCCTTAAATGCAAGAGTTCTTTTGTCTTAGTGTATTGGTCATGAGTGTTAGAGGGGTACAGTAGAACCAGTCAAAGAGAGATGGATTTTGGCGTCACTGAAAATAAGGCAAATGCTACTGGTGGCTGATGCGGTGTAGAAAGAGTTAAGCTAAAAAATGAAGCAGTTAATTTTCATTCCAATGCAGATTAAATTAGCCCCCACTGCAACTTGGATTAAGCCTTATAATGACAGCTCAGAGAGTGTATTCATCTAGGTGAGCCAAAAGTAAAGGTGAAGCTCATAATCATTCAAAGAAATCTGTAGAAGAGAGTCTGGCATATAGGCAAAATTCCTCCAGGCACCTCCCTTTGGAGGTTTTTCTGTGCCTCTCCAACTAGATGGAAACTCTTTGACCATAAACCTGCTCCAGGATCGTTATTCTGGGATGGCCTTGCACTTCCCCCAAGTGAGCTGGTGAGAGCTGCCGGGCAGAAGAATGTCTAGGTTTTTCCTACTAGATTTGTTATCCCTGCAACCTGAACCCAGTTACTTCTAAGAAAACGGACAAATAGATGGATACTTTTCTTTAACCACAGATTGAAGATTTTAAGCAGACATTACAGAAGCAGACTGTTAGGACAATTTTATTTTCATCTTGTATGCACTCTCTTTATACGGAATTTCGATTAATACATCTTTCAACAGTGAGTAAGTAGCTTACCACAGTGAAATGAACATTACCCAATTACAAAGTGCAGCAGTGATCAAGAATGTAGACAGTGTAGGAGACAATGAAAACTAGTTAAAAGTCATAGTGCAAATTGATATGTAAAAGGTTCAGTGCAGTGCAAAATAAATAGATAAATATGGTCAAAATACAGTACAACATTGAGTTGTGTTCTATAAAGGGATTATGGGAGACTGTTGTAATTGCAATCACAATGTAAAATATCACAAAAAACAGGGAAAGACAGGAAAAAGGTAGACAGTATTACTATATTTGTTTTCAGCTGCAGATAAAAATGTTTTTTTATGAAAAAACCTGAGGATTTTAAATTATCTTTAATATTTGATAAAGATCAGTTTTATCTGAGTGTTTTTTGTTTGTTTTTGTTTTTTGTGCAGACTGTCCGGCATGGATTCCCATACCAGCCCACAGCTTTGGCCTTTGACCCTGTGCAGAAGATTCTGGCCATTGGTTCAAGATCAGGTGGTGTACGAATGTATCCTTGAATTTATGTTGTCTTCCACCTATGAGTTTCTGGAGACCCGTTGAAAGAAATATCAAAGCACTACATCATTCTGTGATTCCAGGATGTGGCCTCTGACCCCCTATTTTCTTGTATCTATATGATGAAACATCATCAATCACATGAAGAATATACTTTAGTCTGCTAAAGAGGGAAAACCCCAAGTATTTGCTGTAAAAACAAATAAAAAACATTAAATAACTTATTATGATAGATTTACAAATAAAGGTTTACTTAAATTGCCACATTTTATTTCCCTTTAGACATTGTACTTCGAAGCAAGGGTCTCTGCTCTTCAATCTCTCCCTTCTTCCCCTCCCTTTCCTCACGCTTCCTGACCTGTCATATCATGTTTCTCAATTGTCATGTTGCACTCTCAAAGCCATCCATCCAACAGCCCATCCATCCCCTGGGCCACCCTGTTACAGGGATGGGAGAGGATTTGCGAGTGCAGCCCAGGTAGGATATTACACCTTCATAAATACAGAGGCTTGCAAGTATCCCTTCAGGGAGCCAGTGCTAAAGGCTGCAAGCAGTAGTCGAGGTTTTGCCATGTGGTTATACATGTGTAGATTGAGTGCAGATATCTTTGTGTTAAGTGAAACAGAATAACAGCAGCAGCAGGGGGAAATATTACTATATACTTTTCAAAAAAGGAGAAAAGGAATTAGCTAAATTATAAGGTGGATTTTGTGTTTAAGTATTATACATTTAATAGGAGTAAAAATGCAAACATCTGTTATTTTCCTCTTTCTCTTGACCCTTCTCTTTTCTCTGCATTACACCTGACTTTGAAGTAAGGCTGAAATTTCAGCTGGTGGAAAGCCCTGGAGTGATTTAGCATTTGTATTGACATGCTGCACACACCCTCCCCTACTCCCATGTGGTTGTCACTGACTCTGTCTCTCTCACATACTCTCAATTGCTTTGCCCCGCATACACACTCTTCTCTCTGTTTTGAACTTTTTCTCAGCCCCATCCTCTAATGCCGACTGTCTTGAAGACCTTTTTTCCTCCACATTTCTTTCTGTATTTGTCAAGTTCAACCTTTCTCTGTCATTCACAGTATTTCTTAAAATTATTCCCTCTAAGGCTTTTTAAATTCTTCTTGTCATCTTAAAAATGTCCCTCTCTCCCCTTTTAAATATATTTTTCTTTAGCCATTTACCTCCTTTAAAATGTAGTTTAACTTCAAATATACTTATATGTACTTTTAATATCAAAGCTTAAAGAACCGAGATGTCAATATTTATTGACTGTGTGGGGGGTTTTGTTCTGTTGTTTTTTTTGGTTATTTGTCTACCTTGTGCTTTATAAACTGAAGGGCTTTATAAACTAGAATGATTTAACTGTAGCTATTTTTTTTAGTAAAACCCATATGAAATTGTGCTGAGCCATTGCCTAAAATGCACCAGAATAGCTCATTATGGCTTAATCGGATGAAAGGAAGATTAATTGATTTGAAAACCATATCAAGTACGGTGTACAATTTAGGACCTGTTTAGGTTTCCAAAAAATACAATATTTTGAAAGAAAAGGCAGTAGGTGTCAGAAAACAATGCATTGGGTACCAAAAAAGAAACTCAGAAAAAAAAGAATCTGAATAGAATAAAAAGGGTTCCTGAGCTTACAATGAATGTTGAACTTAGGAGAACAAAAATCATACAGTTCTAAAAAAACTTTTACATAATTATGTCTGAATAAACCCAAAGTGATGAACGTGGCAAAAACTTCTAGCCCAATACAAAACACTGAGCTCTGCACTGACAAGCATCATTAAACATAGTGAAAACTGTTAGCTAGATTAGATTAGATATAACTTTATTGATCTCACAATGGAGAAATTCACTTGTGACTTGTGAGCTGACTTGAAAAATGGAATTCATTGTAAGTGAGTAAACCCTAAATTTACTCAACTCTTCATTCCAGTCCTATAACAAAACAGCTTGATAGAAAAACCTAGCCATTTAGGTTTAGAGCAGAGTTCTTTTATTTCAATCCCCGTAGTTGATGTCCTGCACATTTGAGCTTTGCCTCTGCTTCAACACACCTGAGTCAAATAATCAGGCCCCTAGCATGACTCTGGTGAACATGACAGCCATTTCAGCCACTTCGAAGACTGGAATTGAAAAAAATATATATTTTTTTAAAGACCTTTATGACACTGCAATCTGCTCAGTAGGATAATGGCTCCATCTTCTGTATGCACACTTTAAAAAACTGGATCTAATGTGAGCAGACTCCCAGAAATGCCAGCTGTAAACAGCAGCCAGTTTTGAATAAAAAAACAAAATAATAAATATCGTTGCTAACTTTAAATTCCAAAATCTCTCTCAGGTAATATTTCCTATAAGATATATTTCCTTTCATTTTAACTTTAATTTTCATTTGTTTTTTCTTTTCCAATACCACTTTGAGCGCACTTATCCCCCACACCTTCTTTTTTATTTTTTTATTTATGATAATCTTTAACTGAACTCAGCTATTTATGGTGCCATTAACCTCTGGTCCAGACCTAAGTATTGGAGGATAAGCAGAGGAACTATGTCCCATTTTTACCTCATCAGATATACATACTGTATCATTTTCATGTAGAAACTGTACCTTTGCCTCTGTTTCAACTGTTTACACAGTCCTTTAAATATAAGTCCCCACAGCAATTTAATACATACTGTTGACTATTTTTAAATATAAAAGAACAAGTGAAATATTTTCCAAAAATAATTATACTTAAGCCTTTCACTCCATCTTGATTATCATATTCAAGAAAGGGGATGTAATGAGGAAATGCTCACCTAAAAAACCTCATACTGTTGAAGTATCAAGCTGCCATGAATGAAAAGCAGTAGAGCTGCATTACTGTTACTGTGAATCTGTGAATATTCTTTCAACTCGAACAGACAACAAATATTTTCAACAGTTTTACCCTGAAAGTGTTTATAAAAATCATTCCCCCATTAAAAACATAAATTAGATTGGGTAATGTGAAGGTATTATTAGTATTTTGTTCTTCTTTTATCCTTTAGATTAATCAAATTGGGAAGGAAAGACCCAACAAGCTTATGTGACTGTCATAAAATAAAATTGGTGGTGTCTAAAGATAAGTTTATGACTACTGTTTGAAAATTTCTAAAAACCGTATGTCTAAGAAATCTTCCTGTCAAAGGAAAAAGAAAATGGAAAGGTGGGATCGGTATCATCAATAATTTTCTATACAACTTTTTTGATTTACTTTTTGACAAAATTCCTCCCATAACCAACCCCCATGTTAACGAAGAAAATTAAAATGGCATAAATCATACTTTTCACCTTTATGTGACATATTTAACATGAATAGCTGAGTCACTCACAGTAGGACTGGTCTTGCTCTTGTGAATTGTGCATAGCAACAATGTCATCAGGGTTGGCGCAGTGGGTTGGCAACTAGGCTCTCTGCAGTAGCGTCCCTAAGACACTCCTCCTTCTGCCTGGGGTGTGACTACCAACATATGCTGAGGTGTAGTTTATTGAGTACAAACAGAATACAGAAAGTGCTGGGCAAGAGTTTGCAATCACATGTTTCCTTCAGTCATTACTAGTAAAAACTGGCTTGCTGAGTTTGCAATCTTTTGCTGTATACCTGAGTCAATATCTGCATTTTTCTTTGTAGAGAAACATATAGCATGAATGAGAACGCACATGTTTGTCTCCTACCTGTGAATAGTTTATGTGTCAAAGCTGTGAAAGTAAGTGGACCTCCAAAAGGCTTTTGGTAATAGAATTTCTAGAGCCAGATAGGCCGTCAGTTTTCATTACGGTCAATAAGAGCTGAGAAGCAGAAAACAAAAAGATCAGACTGGAGGGGAAAGTTACTTTGATGCAGGTGTTGGAAAGAAAATGGTGACAGAGAGAAAGTAGACAGTATCTGGAAAAAAGAAATATATCATACAGGTCAGATAACATTAATCAATTTAGAACCAATACTCCAAGCTAGAGTTAATGTGAGGTGCCACATGGGTCCGGTGGCGCATCAGTATTATTATATCAAAAGCCATTGAGAACAGATCTATGTACTAAATAGAAAATTAATTATAAAATGACAGAAATCATGATGCATCTATGACTCCCCCACAAGCTTTAATGTAGACTCAGCCCGCTCTTTATTTATTTAAATGATGATATAAGCAATGTAGGTAGATACCTTTAAAATACTGTCGTCTTAAATAGTTATATTTTCTGGAGCCGATAATAACAGTAAACACATTTGACTCTAGCCCATATCACATGCCCTTATATGAACCCTACCCTACAGAGTTTGTGGAAAATCTGTTGACAGTGCTGAGTAATCAAGATAAGTTAACCAGCCACCATCACTGGGTGAAAAGTGGCTGCAGCTTTGGTTTTGTGGACGAAACTTAATTTGGTCAGTGAAGCGTGGGCTGGGAATGGGATGAGGTGCCTGTGTGTAAATATACTGCATCTGTTATAGTTTATCATTAATCAGACAGTCTTAACATTGCGTGCGTGTGAGAGAGAAAGGACAGCTTAATAGTCCCAGTTAGACAAACAGATCCATAAGATACTCAGATATTATGTATTCATCATTGCCACTGTGCCGGTGGCTATTTTCTGATGTGCAGTTTAATGGGTACAGTGTAGTCCTTTGTGCAGAGGTGACTGGCTGAGGTTCAAGGTGGCCAATGCCATGTTGAAATACATCAATATTTCACAGGTGCTTTGAAGTTTGTACTCTTTCATTAATATATCTAAATGGAAAGTTTGTATCTAAAGCTCATTATCAAAACACTGTTGTCATGATACGCACACATAAAAATGATGATTACAGTATAATCTTAACAATATATATGTATAGTATTTATGGCTGCTTCCAAGTGTCTTACTTGCTTGCTCATAAGGTGACTTAATAGAAATATCTGGTTGTATTTAATTTCTCCATTTGTTTTATACCATTTAGGGTACATGTATCAGGTTAAAATACATAATTTTATTCATTTATATAGATAAATACTAATAGAATGAAAAATTGTTTTCATATTGTTGTCAATTGATTGATTGACAGACTTTATTGATCCAAAAAATTACTGCACACATGTGGTAGGAAAAGCATATAATAATTGCGATAACTGATCATAACACCAATATTCACAACATGCTTTTTTTCAACATTTAGTTATGTTACAGTCTTTTCCGAATAGTTTAACTATCATCTCTTTCCTGAACCTTCTTCAAAGAGTCTTTTCGATGAAGCTTTGCCACGGTGTTTAAGACACTGGGTTTGGATTTCAGAGACAAGGTTGTCTTGAGGCACAAATCTGGGCAAGATACGGAATATCTCTGCTGCTTTGAAGGTTCCAATGAGCAAAGTGGCATCATTCATTTTCAAATGGAAGATAGTTAGCAACCCCCACCACCAGGACTCTTCCTAGATATAGCTGGCAATTTAAAAAGGAGTGTTTAGGGGAAAAAAGGGGGGGGGGGACTACTCAGGGGGTGATTATAAGCCCCATGGTCACTCTGTTAGAGATCCAGCATTCCTCTTTGGAGAGTGGAAAACCTTCCAGAGGGACAACCCTCTCTGCAGCAATCTACCAATCTCCCAGTAGGATAAAGTGTCCTGACGAAAGCCACTCCTTATTAAAAGGCAAAAAGCAGCATGTGTGGAGTTCACTAAAAGGCAGCTCAAAACACTTAGTCCAGGAGAAACAAAACTTCCTGGTGAGATCAGATAACATTTAACTTTTTGGTGTCAATGCCATGCATCATGTGTCTAAGAAACTAGGTACAACTCATCACCAGGACAATGCAACAATTCCGTGGATTCAACCCTGCTACACAGCCTTCTTGACTCCAGATTGCGCAACATTTCTCTTTGCAATGACCCAAATCACACTGCCAAGATCTCAAAGGAGTGCATTCAGAACCATTCTGTGAATGTCTGGTGTGGCCAAGCCATAGTCAATGTGATTGAATATATCTGGAGAGATCTAGAAATCATGGTGCAGTGACATCTTCTATCCAACCAAATGTAGCTTAAAATTCACAACAAATAAGAATGAAGCAAAGCTCCTTAAAAATAGGTATTCGAAACATGTTGGATCATATTCAGAAAAGATCTGAGTCAGTAATCGCTGCTAAAGGTGGATCAGCAAAGTCTAAACAAAGGCTACAATAAGAATACAATAAGATTTCTCACAATTCTATTTTTAATAATTTTGCAACAATTAAAAAAAAAAAATCCAAATATATATAATGATCTGTGGTGTAGAATTTTTAAATATGATCCATTCAATGCCATTTGAAATAACGACATAAATATGGAAAAAGTGCAGAATTATGAATGGCTTCTGGATGCAATATTAGTTATATTAAAGGACTATATTGACACAACAAATGCAAACCTTTCTTTATATATGTCTATCTAAATTGATTCCACCAAGCCTTTTAATTCTTTTTTTTTTTTTCTTTTTTTGACAATATTGCATTTTTGCTTCTTATGCAGTACAGAACATTTACTGACTTTTAGGGGACTGCTTTTCTCTGTAATTGTTTTTTTGGAGTTTGTTTTACCACAGTGTGCTGGTCATTCATCTCTTTGCTATTTGTGGGTAAAATGTGTGGGTAACTTATATTCATTAATTTTGGTTTTGGTCTAGAAATTATCTCATATTTCCTAAACTTGAGCATCCAAGACAGGGATTGCGGGAAATAAAATAAAATGCACTGTAATGTTCAGATGTTCAGATCCAAAAGTTCGGTTTATGAATTTTTACACATTACTTTTAATTACTCTGAGCATACTTCTCTCATAATTAGTCCAGAAAGTTAATCATGGTTTGCTAAAAAGGAAATAATAAAGTGTAATTGATCCAAATGGGGTCATGCTGAATGCAAGTTAATGTTGTGTTTTTGACCAGTCCAAGTCAAACATCTAATCTTCAGTAGGTGGAAATGGAAGGAATTGTGTGACCAGCAAAACATCTTCCTGTGCATAAGAAAAGAAAAAATACCTCAGTATTTTCCTATGTTGCCTTTTAAGAATTGCTAGTTGTTTAAATAATAAGACAAGAAAGAATGGAAATTATGCTGTTTACAAAAGAGAGGGATGGAGGCAGGGGGTGGCTGTACAGCCGAATTTAAATATGTAATAAATATACCGTATCATATAACATCAATGTTCGGGTGTGCTGCAGCTAATGAGAACATTTTAAAATTCATAGAGGTTGGTCAGTGCAGGTAGAGACAATAGTATCCAAGAGGATAATGATGACATGACAACTATGAAGTGAGTAACAAAAAGATGGTTTAGACTTGTTTCCTTACTGCATCATGTTGAGATCGTCAATCCAGCTCAAGCTTTTAAGTATAACATTTGCCTTACATTTTGTCAACATTAACAGCAAAATACAGTAGCTACTTTTTTCAGCTTTTTTCTTTACTTTCTTTTATTCTGCTTTTATTATACCATTTATTTTACTTTAAGCCCATTGTATTGTGTTTCACGGAATTGTGCTATACAGGACAAATGAACTGGCCTTGCCTTGGCTTGCTTAACAACACAGAGACACAGGACAAACCACCATGCATGCACACTCATACCTGATTTTAATTAGAAAGACTACTTAAAAGTTATGCTTTTGGACTTGGGGTAGGAGGTAGAGTAATCAGTAAGAACCCGCATATCTACAGAGAGAACATGAAAACATCATGCAGAGAGACCCCAAGCTAGGATTTACATCAAGGACTTCCTTTCTGTAAGATAACGGCTTTAAAATCTCTACATAACATAACAGCATTAAAAGCATTTTTGGTTCTCATTACAAGAAGAAATGCAACCAGGTGAAAAGATTTATAATTTTTTTCTAAATGTATAAATAAGTTTTGTTGCATGTCAGTTATTTAAGAGATGTGTCCTTGATCTGTTCACACAGAAGAGGTGTGGGGACATGATCAGTGTCAGAAGATAAAATAGTGCCGTGTCACGCATTATATCCCATTAATTGATTCTATGTATCAGCAAAACAACAGACCCTTGCCAAAGGGCTTCAGCAATGCCAGCTGCTTCTCTTGTTAATTTGATTCCTCACCTCATTGCCTAGGCCTGGAGCTGTAAGCCCCTGAGCTGGCCACACGTTTTGTCTAGACATCTGCTTTTGCACACAAAATGACTTGTTTTGGCGATTCTAAATTGTTCCCTCTCCAACACAAACATGTGTTTATTTAAGAGATGTGTACAAATTGACTGCAGATGTTTTCAGAAAGAACATTTTGTTCTAATCGCCTGTGTGGTGACGGTAATGGATTTCAGTAAAAGAGAAATGGTTGAGAATAGATAATGAAGTTAAAAACCTTTTTGGTGAAAAAGTTTACACAAAAAAATGACTATTTATCTGAAAAGTGGACAAAGCCTCTCATAATGAGCAGCACATAGTACAGTATGTTGCAAACAATCAATACCCTTCACACATTTATACAATGAATTTAGCCCATTCTACCTACAGAATTTCTTTACCAATGATGGATTTAATGCTCCTGGTAAAGAAAAGCTTCCCCAAAACCTGGAAGTACCAGTATCATGTATTGATGTTGGATTCAGAGGGATGTGCTAGTTTTCTGACACATGTGCTTTTGTTGTAGGGGGGAAACAGTTGCAAAGTTTACTTCTTCAGCTTTGTTCAGCTTTTTTTTGCAATTTGAAGCCCTAGAGTGAATTTCACTAAGAATAGATCATTCATAAATAAGACAAATTATTAATTAATGTTCAATAAACTGGAATGATTTACAAAGAGGCTCCTGTGGTAGATTTAATACAGAATGATGTTTTAAAGCACTTATTTGTTATTTTTATATAATGTTTGATACAGAAACTTTGTTTAGAAAATATAAATTATTTTATGAAATGATACACATATTTACCTATTTAATGGTTGTGAATTTCCAACGGTACTTTTAACCTAACAAACCAGGCTTGTCAGAACACATTTTCTGAATTGGGGAAATCTAACTATATATGGCTGTGTGTGTTAGAGGAAGATACAGATAAGCTAGAGGACAAGATAAAACAGCTTGGCAGCAAAGGTTGACATGGAAAAAATGAAAGCGGTACATTTGAGATGTGGATAGAGCTTGTCAAGGACAAGAATAGATATATGTTTCCAGAAGGTTTAAGTAAAACCTTTCAAAGAGATGTCGTTTATATCACCTGGCATTCAGACTTCTAGGGTTCGAAATGTTATTAACTACTTAGACATCAATATTTCTGAAGTCTGTAAAAACATGCTCTTAATGTGCTACAGGTTATGTTTCATTTTTTAGGGACTATAATGTGTGTGAACTGGGTTATGCAGTTGTTATTAACTCGCTCAGGTTTGTATATATTTTTTAGCAGGAAGCCTCTGGAAATCTAGAGTTGATCTGTGCAGATACCACCTACACCATACCAGAACACTGACCTTCACCCACATGTCCTCACCTGTACAGTTAGATCAGGTGCATGATGTGGGAGAAGAAAATAAATTCTATCAGAAATGTAACCAAGATAATTCGCAGGAACATCCAAACAACCAACTAAAAACGCATCATTATGCTATTAAAGGTAAATTATGAGAATTCAACACCAAAGTAAAATATTTCAATCTTGTTAAAGGGAACCTAAAACCTTGATTACCTCTTTCAAATTACATATACATTTTCAATCAGAAATGTCTATACACTGATAACATAGGGGTGAAGATGTCATTAAACTTCTGATTTTTCTTTTTATTTTATTTCAGATGTAAATCTGCTCAGATAGGTTCTTCACCTTGGTTTAAGATATACGGGTTTCAGTACTTTTCCAGTCTAATGAGAGTTTGTACCAAGTTAGTGGAGCACAAGAACTAAAATCTGTTTCTCCATCTGTGGATAAAGTAGACTAAACTCAATTGCATTTGTGCATTATGTTTAAAAACAAGATAAATGTCTGGAAATCATACAATTAAATTCACTCTACCAATTCTGATACAAGAATTTTAAAATATTAAGCAATAATTATGCTTAATTATGCTATATTAGGATCTGCAGTGGATACACAAACTTTGGTTTCTGTCCATTTTTCAGAACAACATTTGATTAACGTTCAAATTTGATACATTTTTAATATCCCTGATTTTTGTATGCAGTTTTGTATACAGTTTTATTACAACTACATCAACACACTAGATATATATTTCACAACTAATAACAAATAGGCATTTGTGCCACTCTTTCAAAGTGTTTTTGTGCTTCATTTCTGAGAGAGAAAATGTGAATGTTAATTCTTATACCCTATATTTAAGTTTATGAATGCATCTTTTATCAATCCAAGGTATAATAGAAAAGGTATTA
>NW_015151963.1:138399-139574 GCF_000732505.1 Cyprinodon variegatus | reverse complement strand
CGACTGTTCTAGTTAAACAGTTCAACAAAAACATGTTTTCTTTAATCCAACTGTTTTTAATATTCTTTTTTTTTGTTTCTGCGTTTTTATTTTATTTATTTTTTTATTTTTTCCTACTTGCTTTGATTCTGTTTTATCTTCCTGTATTTTAATCATGTAAAGCACTTTGCATTGTCTTTGTACTGAATTGTGCTATACAAATAAATTTGCCTTGCCTTGCCTTCAATGCTATTTCTGCCTCATTATGCAAATGAGGAGGGGCTGTGACAATAAATACATAAGGTAATTGTTACAAAGGCAAATAGATAAAGAAGCTAATTAAAAGAGATATATAAATGTATGCCTCAATGTATATTTATTTTCTTTCCACATGTATTTGTTTATTATATTTTTGGGGGCAATTAATTATATGCTTATTTATTTATTTATTGAACATTTATTTATTTTTTTAATATGGCAGAGTTGGTCCTCCATAATTCTGGCTTTATTTCTGTAAAAAAAGAAAACCTGTGAAATAAGTAAGTTTAATCTGCTTGTTTTTTTTTTTAACATAAAGATATTATTCTATGGATTTGCAAGGATCAAGTAAGGACAGGGGTTATCTCTGATATCACTTGATAAAGGAAAAATATTTTAATAATTTAAGCTCTAATAACTTCAAACCTAAAATAGAAAGATGTATTTTTATGAATATTTTTTAAAAACTATTTTATGTAATTCATCAACATTTGTTATCAATATGGGGAAACAAAAACCACAGATTACTAATAATTTATTGATCCGTAATCTTGGTTAACAAACTCTAAAATAAATATTTTGACGTTAACCTGATACTACTTTGATAGAATAGGCAAATAAAAATCTAAAATTTTGAAAAGACTGACATTAAAATAATCTATAGACAAAATAACCAATGTCAAATCCTGCCTTTAAAGATGTTTGTTTTCATAAATGTATTTGCTTAGTGTAATGATGAATGTTTAAAATTAGGTTAAAATATATTAGTCAGTTTTTAACAGGGACAAAATACGACATTTAGTTGTGAAAGATGTTCCAACAGCACCACCTGCTGGAGGCAAACTGACACTGCAGATTGTTTGAAGAAAAAAAACAAGCCACAAAAGATACGTAATTTACCCTGATGCAGTAGATTATTTTATGACTAACAGGTTAAA
>NW_015151963.1:134124-136525 GCF_000732505.1 Cyprinodon variegatus | reverse complement strand
GGAGGTGGAGGTTGGAGATCATCCTCACTGGAATATTGGTTTGATTAAAGAGTCTGTTGACAGGAAGGGAGAGATAAAGACTTCTCCTATTTATGGAATCTGGTGTTTGTGGCATCGTGATGGAAAATACACTAATGGTGCTAGTCAGATTCTCAAAGTGAAGAAGAGTCTCCAGAGGATCAGAGTCCAGCTGGACTATGACAGGGGGGAGGTGTCCTTCTATGACCCTGAAGACATGTCTCACATCATCACTTAAAGAGACACTTTCACTGAGAAACTTTTACCTTATTTTGGTGTTGGAAAAGCTGTTGATGGTAAAACATCTGACATCAAAATCAGTAAATCTGAGGTTTCTTTATTATTTGTAGGCAAGTTAACTTTAAAATGATGGCAGTTATTTCGAAAAATACTTTTGATTTTTCTTTTTTTATGTCAGAAAATGATTAAGATGTTAATTTGAATTTAAATGGACTTGATTATAATCCAAAATACAAAGTCATAATTTGTTTTGTTAGCAACCTCTGAGCAATGAGATGGACATTTAGTTTTTTTTCTAAATGTTCTTGATTCCTTTATTTACTTTTTAATTACAATATTTAGCATATTTTCAAGTTTTTTTCTCTGAATCTGTTGAGTAATCTTTAAGGTTTGTCACAATAGACTTTTCTCCTAAATAAATTCTCAGAAAATAGAAAATCTAAGATTTAGTCCTGAAATACATGGAATATTTTTTTGTACCAATATCAAGAAAACAAGCCTTTGATTTAATTTAAAATATTTTCATTACATGAACTGTTTTGTGAATTGTTAAATAGTTGTTTGTTCTATTATTTATCTTATAAATTCTACAATAAATCAGGTTGTTTTATTCTATTTTTTTTATGTTTTCACTTGAGTTAAACTTAAGGAAAACTTTGGAACCTACACAGATATTAAAACTGATTATTGTTAAAAAAAATATAAACAGATCTTTCTGAGTTTATAATGATGAAATATGATTCTATAATTCTTGTCACAGCCAAACAGGAACAGGCGAGGCAAAGCAGAGAGAGCAGAACTTTAGAGGTTGAACTAACAGATTCTGCAGATTGGGAGAATAGAGACAGACTGATGCCTCCCAAACAGCTGCAGCTTGTGAAAATAATTAATTTGTCTCCACTTCCTTCCACACAGATGTTAGAAAAATAAAAATACATATTTAAAGGTATGCTGACTCATCAGCAGCAGAAACTCTTCTTCTGTATTGTGATTAAAGAAGGACAAGGCCTGGAGTTCACACTGGAGAAAATTTGGAGGAGATTAATTCAACACACTAAATCTAAAGCTAAATTAAAACATTGGGAGAATAAACTGGTTACAAACAGGAAGTGAAGGACATGTGTTCATAAAACTGGAACATAATGATAAGCTGAGGAGGAAGAACATTATCATTGATGCCATCATAAAAGAAAAAGGTGAAAACTGCAAAAATTTGGAGCTGAAAGTTAATAAATTGTCTTCCAATAATGTTGGTTTTGATCCTAAAGGTATTGAAATTGAGAATGTCCAAAGATTGGGAAAGGAGGTGGAAGATGGAAGACCCAGAAATTTGTGCATCTAAACGTAGCTTAAGATGAAGATTCTGGTCTTCAGTTTTCTAGCAGAAGATAGAAACTAATGTTTATCTTTTAGGCGTAGCAGACTAACCATAACTCTTGTCTTCTTAAAGATGGAGATTTACCTTTCACTGAAACTACATGTAGGGGAAAGCATTTACTCCCTATACTCAATGAATTACTTGAAAAAATGATACATAATCAAATTTGAAATATTGTTGAGGAGAATCAACTCTTAACATGACCTCATGATGGTTGCTGGATCGAACAGCAGCTTTCCATTTCATTCTTTATTACATTTCTATAGAGAAGCTTAAATCTTATGGTTTCTCTCAAACAGCCCTTAGTGGATAAAATCTTAAATCTCTAATAGAGTGACTAAAGTGAGTGACATCATGCTCTGTATCTCAAGGAA
Source organism: Cyprinodon variegatus (assembly GCF_000732505.1). Lineage (NCBI taxonomy): Eukaryota > Metazoa > Chordata > Actinopteri > Cyprinodontiformes > Cyprinodontidae > Cyprinodon > Cyprinodon variegatus. The sequence goes on along the minus strand of NW_015151963.1, from coordinate 134,515 downwards.
GTTGTATGAGAAAACTTTTATTTTCTATATTTATGAATGATTTTCCTCTGACAGTTAAAAAGGCCAGTATAATTCAATTTAGTTTATTTATATAGCGCCAATTCACAACACGTCATCTCAAGAAGCTACTTTTGGGACGAAGTACCAGGATAATGTCCACAGAAGCTTGAAGCTATATTTTCCTACCTCAAACGCATCTCTCCTTCTCCTCTCCTGAGTAGCGGGAGTATAACAGCCATTTAGCATCCTGGTTTCTGTTAGGATCCTCAGGCTTGCCCTCCAGAGGGCGCCGAGGATCCTCTCCTGCTCTTTGTTTTTTCCCCTTAGGTTTGGAGTTTCTGTCAGGTTCTGGAGATTACCCTCTGCCTCCAGCAGAGTGCGCCATGGGTCC
>NW_015151963.1:122952-129958 GCF_000732505.1 Cyprinodon variegatus | reverse complement strand
TGAAGCTCAAAGGAGAACTAACCAGCTAATCTGCCCTGGTGAGCCAACCAAAGATTCCTACATGGTGAAACCTGAAGACTCCTATGTGGAGTTTCCCTGGAGGTTCCTACGAAGAATCAGTTCCTAGAGTCCTTCGTGTATCCCCTTGTTCTCTGCAGTGAGCTGGAAGCTCAACTCAAGGATTGCCACGCTAGCCTGAAGCTAGAGGCCTAGCCCCTCGAGATCTCTGTTATCCAGCCATTACCCGTTCCGTGCACGGACCCCAGTGAATCAGCCTCCTGCCTGAACTGTTCCTTTCCCACTACTCATGTTTGAGCCACAATAAACTCTTTTGGACTTTTACCCTGTTTCTCCGTGAGTGTTTCTGCATCTTGGGCTAGCACTAATACCCATCATGACAGTTTCTGTCCTAGACAATGTATAAAAAGATGCCCTTGAGAATGATCAGATGCAGCAGGTGCAGATTCCAGATCAGCTGGAGACAGTAGAGGAGGAGGAGGCAAAAGCTCACTTCTTCCAAGAGGTCCAAATCTATTTAAGGACTAACATGCCGCTACATTCAGGTGTTTGCCAAAGCTAACAGAATCGGGTAAGTTAATGAACATACCTCAGTCAGCAAACATCAACAGCTAACATATTTCCAGCCAAACACATATCCTTTGAAAGCCAAATAATAACATGGTGTGTGTGTTTGTGTCTGTACACCTGCAAATATGTATATGTCTAGGTTATAAAACCCTGAAAAGAATTCAAGCAAGAAAAGTTAGGCAAAGTAGAACAGTTTTAGGTTAAGCAGGGTTTTTTCTTTACAAAACAAAATAGTGGTTAAATTAAATAGATGCTATTTGTGTAGATGACACAAAAAATGTGGCTAATTATTATTCTACTTAGCAAGACTTCATAACCCAAGAAGAAATATGTTACTTTAGCCACTTTAAGTTAATCAAAAACAAAAGCAATGAGATTTAAAGATTGAATTAAAACTAAAGACTAAATTACAATTACCAATTTAATGGACTCACTTGATGCATTAGTCTGAGACATATTGCTATTGTTATGATTGTAATATGCATGATATCCAAAGATAGAGATAAAGATAAAGTTAAATTTGAAATTTGACTCTAAGTATTTTGTTGAAAAATGAGAGTTTGATAAATATTTGAATTGATCTGATCTGTTTGTCAAAGTTCCTTTGATCAATAGACAGCAGTGACCTGGAATGATAAAAAATTCAATGTTAAAAAAACAAAAGCTTTGATGTAGTTAAGCTACTTTTGTCATTTTGTTGTTACTTAGTTTGCTGCATTTCTCTGGTGGGTAGCTTCAGTGTGGTCAGAGATTAGAGTAAATCCCATACATACAAGTCTGAAGTAAGTCCCGAGTACCAGCACTCAAGTCTCAAGCAAGTCCCGAGTCAGGTTCCATCAAGCCAGCTCTAGCTTCTTGCCACTGGATTTACAATTTCAAATAGATGTGTACATTTAAGCTAAATAAAACAAATCACCAACAACAAAACTGCTAACATTATGACACTAGTTTAGAAGTATCTTGTCAGCAGCTTAACCAAGTAGGGAAAAAAAGAAAAATTCAGAACGTCACACACCTTTCTTTATTTGCTGTCCTAAAAAGGTGGATGAAATTCAATGTAGTGCCTGCACTCTCAGTCATTTTAACATTGCAGATTTTACAGGTAGCTCCTTTTTTATGTTGTGTTGTCATGTAATCTTTGTAGCAACAAAGTACTGATAACACACTAGTTTTAGTGCCAGATTGAGGAATGTCAAATCAAAACACATACCAAAGAGATACCTGTTTCTCATTTCAACCGGAACCATCTGAATCTTACCAACTAGAGCAATCGCCACAGCCTGACACAGCATGTTTGCTTAACACATGACTGACAGGTTAAAGTACAGAGAGTAATTTCACAATTTGTTGGAATGTGGGTAGACACCATTACTCGGTGTTAGATCTCGGACATTTGTATTAACTTATGAAGATGCAGCTGAAACTTTGGTGAGTCCTGCTGTTAAATAATTTCATTTAAACATGGCTGAGAGTCTTCTTGAAAGTTTTCTGAGCTGCCATGTTTGTTCAGAGACTCTAAGGGATCCTGTGTCTCTGAGCTGCAACCACAGCTTCTGTTCAAGCTGCCTGACGAAATTATGGGAACAAACTGCAAACAAGAACTGTCCTACCTGTAAAAGAAGACATTCCATGGATTTTCCACCAGTAAACGTCACACTAAAAGAACTGGCTGTTTCTTTTGCTGAAAGATATACGTCTGGATCATCTAAGACAGAAAGAGGAGAAAAGCAGCTGATGGTGGTCTGCAGTAAACATCAAGAAGACCCTAAACTGTTCTGTAAGGACGAGCAGAGAGCTGTGTGTCCTGTCTGTGAGTTTTCTCTCCACCAGAGTCACAAAGTGGTTCCTGTAGAAGAAGCAGTCAGTGAGCTGAAGGAGCAGCTAAAATCTGACTTAAAATCTCTGCAGGACACAAGAAACAAACACAAACAGGTGGAGAAAACATATAAAGATGTGATTGAACACTCTAAGAAGCAGCTGTTGTCCACAGAGAGACAGATCAGAGCAGAGTTCAACAAGCTCCATCAGTTCCTGAAAGAGGAAGAGGAGTCCAGACTGGTAGCTCTGAGGGAGGAAGAGGAGCAGAAGGGGAAGACTATCAGCAGAGAGATGAAGAGGATTCAGGAGCAGATCTCCTCTCTGTCAGACAGTATCTCTGCTGTTGAAGAAGACCTGCAGAAAGACCAGGTGTCGTTCCTCAGCAGTTATAAAGCCACTCAGAGCAGAGCCAGAGCCCAGAGCTCACTGTCAGATCCACAGCTGGTCTCAGGAGCTCTGATAGATGTGGCCAAACACCTGGGCAACCTGTCCTTCAGAGTCTGGGAGAAGATGAAGGACAAGGTCCACTTCAGTCCTGTCATTCTGGACCCAAACACTGCACACTCCTGTCTACATCTCTCCGAGGATCTTACTAATGTGAGACAAGGAGACACATGGCAGCATCTTCCTGAAAATCCAGAGAGAAACACTAAATATGCTTCTGTTTTTGGTTATGAAGACTTCAGCTCAGGGAAACACAGCTGGGAGGTGGAGGTTGGAGATCATCCTGACTGGAATGTTGGTTTGGTTAAAGAGTCTGTTGACAGGAAGGGAGAGACAAATGCTTTACCAGAATATGGAATGTGGTGTTTAGCCCATCGTAATGGAAAATACTCTAATGGTCTCGGCAAGACTGTCACAGTGAGGAAGAGTCTGCAGAAGATCAGGGTCCAGTTTGACAGTGATAGAGGAAAGGTGTCCTTCTACAACCCTGAAGACAAATCTCACATCTATACTCACAAAGACATTTTTACTAAAAAACTCTTCCCATATTTCAGTTTGGGAGAAGCTGGTGATGCCAAAACATCTGAAATCAAAATCACTAAACGCAAAATTTCTTTTATATTTTCTGACTAATTTTTTTTATTGACAACTATTGCTAGAAATATGGAGCAGACCATCTGTATTACTCAAACAGCCAAGATAGCATGTGACCTTGGATCCTTTTGCAAGCACTTCTTTTTAGTACAGCTGGTGCTTGAGTATATCATTAACTGTTATTGCTGTTGTAATAAATTTGCAATGTAGCTACATTTCTGTTTTTTTCCCTGAATATTCAAATAAATCATCTCAAATTGGCAACTACTTAAATACAACAAACACAATAATTTTTTACATATGTATTAACCCAGGCATCAGGGGTAGGGTACCAACTGCCTGATAGAATACAGGCCAAATGTATATAACTGAAATCAGTAAAGACACATTAGCCAAAGCTTAAATGTGTAAACAAAAGTGCTGAGGAAATAGGAATACCATTAAGGAAGGAAATCTGACCCAGATGCATTATGCAAGCCATTGTTTGGCCCCAATACCGATATCCGATACCTGGCTTTACAGTATTGGCCGATACCGCTTAAATACTGATACCATCTGTTTGAAATTAATGTGTTTGAGTACGTATATATGAAAAACTGCCTACTACTTGGATGTAAAATAATTACCATCATGGCTTTGTCAAGCTGCTGCCTACCTTTGTGAAGCAGGAAAAAGACTAATACAAAGAGAATCCAGTAGAACTTTTTATTGCCTACCTGGAATGGGTGACAATAGTTGAATAAACTTTTAGCTCTCAAAATGGCATTAATGCCCTATTTGTTGCTTCGCCTGATACTGGCATCCGTGCAAGACTACTTATTACCAGTCCATTTAGCGTAAGGACCTCCTGACATTTATCGCTTACCATAGGCATAGCCAACAGTCCCACTCCCATCTCATCATAACTTGACACTTGGGCTGTTCATGAATGTACATTCTTCTGCATTCTCAGCTTCAGCACTGCTCTAATTGCCAAGAACGCAAGACAGAGAATGGACAAAATTCCCAGGTGCTGTTCTCTTCCCGGCCTCTTTACTGAGCATGCATCTGAGCAGACTTGTGTGTTCTTAAGACTGACCGTTGTCCCAACATGCACCGGGTTCCTGGGGAAAGCTCAAAGAGCACAGAGTGTTACGTTAAAAGTTACCTTTTCTGCTGCTGTTGTTCTACTAAAGCAGGCGTGGGCAATTCCAGTTCTTGAGGGCTGGTGTCCTGCAACCTTTAGATGTGCCTTTTGTTCAACACACCTGAATCAAGTAATTAGGTGATTGAGAAGACTCTGGAGGAACTGTATGCACACTAAATAGATCATTCAGCCGTTTGATTCGGGTGTGAACCAAGGATGGATGTAAAGGCTGCAGGATACCGGCCCCCAGGAACTGGATTTGCCCACCTCTTTACTAAAGTATGTTTCAGATCGTTCAAGGTAAGAACATTATACGTTTAAGCTTCACTATATGACACATTTATTGAGTTAGAGTGGAGCTTTAACAATATTTCTGATGTAGAGAGGACTGTGGCAACCAGCGGATCTCTGAAATAAAGCACAGCCTTTTTTTCTTTGGTACAATGTTAATTTTATTTATGTTTATCTGAGTGACTGTTGTTGTGTTATTAACTAAATACTTTTTAAAATAACTTTTTAAATGTCTGGTTTTGTGGCATTAAAAGACCTGAAGCAAAGGAGTTATATGCACATTTCCATATAAGTTTGACGGTTTACGGTTTTACTTGGAAAAGGCAAAGGGTCAATTTTTTTTTTTTTATATCCAAAGCAAATCTGTCATCATTCAGAGCTCTGCTTTTTTGGAGTGCTTGACCCAAAAACATCACTCCATTTCTACTAAACAGCTTTCCCCTCACCCCACTTTATTTTACTATCCTCTGTAGGGGTTTTCCTCCTTTTCCAGCCTCCAATTCTCCACCAGTGTCAGACTACAGGGGAAAAGACTTCTCTAAACTAGATCTACCTGCTTATGCAGAACAACTGCATTCAGCATGAATGTCCTCTGCCAGGTTCAGAGAAAAATACTTAATTTATTCATTTCGATAAAACTCTGCTGTTGAAAATCTTTCCTTGTATTTCTGCATTGACACAGATTTGAAACAGTGAAAATAAATATTAAGGAATTCATATACCTAAAAATGTTAAAGCAGGAAACCTTAAAATTATTAATGAAAGACTTGAAGAAGTTACAAAAATATTGAATCACTGACAGACAGACTTCAAAGGAGTCAAAATCTGAGGATTTATCAGTTATTTTTTATATGTTAGTATAGATAACATCATAAAAGCTTACATGATGATTCATCTGGAAAAACAAAACATGCTCTGTTAAAAATCAGTGATATGTTTAAAGTTATAATGAAGGAGGCCTAAAAACAATAGACAATAGACAAAAACAAGTCTATTGGAGTTTTTATAAAAGCTTTTCTGTCTAAAGTTGATTCTATATGATTTCCCCAAAAACATTTCTGATAAAGTGGGATGTTAAGAAATGTTAAATTATGACCATATGAGATGTCCAAATTTTCAGGTAAAACGTCTGAATATCATATCATATCCTTTATTATTGGAAGATGGTGTTCACTCACAATGTTATGCCACTGGCTCCACCTTGTTGAACAATAGAATTACAGCAGTGAATAGAAAAATGTTATCATCCAAAGTAGGTAAAAGAGAATCATTTTGATTTAAGATATATAAGATACAGTGTTTTTTAAGATGATCAGATTTAGAAATAATTCAACATTCAAAGCTCATTAAATGAAAATAACAAGGTCTGAACAAAAAAGCTAAATGAATATCTCATATTATATATGCCCATAAAAGAACTTAATTCAATTCATTTTAATTACAGAAAATATAAAAATAAGTATTAAAGTGATATTCAAAGGGAAACTATTTAATAGTTCTGTTTGAAATATGAATATAAAACATAGTGATATCAGGAAAACAAAGAAAAATATCATGCTAATGAAAAATCAAAAGAAATAACATTCAAAAACTGAATGTTTGTTATTCAGAAAGAGATTGAGGTTGAATTTGTGTTTTTTTGCTCTTTCAAAGAAGAAACAATGTTTTTTTTATCCTTTAATACCCATGGATTAAATTATTTTTTCAAGAATTATAAAACTGAACGAAAATTTAAATGGATGAAATTTCTTGGTTTAACTTGAAGGAAATACTTCACTCTGATAACATTCTGCTAATGACATAGAATTACATGTATGTTTTTCTTCTGTCACCTCTCCAAGACTTTAATGGTGTTGTCTGTCCAATATGTGAAGATGTATCTAAATATTTGACATTTTGAATTATGCAGCTTCATTTTTTTAAGAATTTATCATGCTAACCCATTTATCAGACTTCCCAAACTATAATACAGCATTTTCTGCTTTTAAGCACTTTATACCTCTGGACTGTTAATGAGGTTATGTTAATGTTATATGTTCATTTTATTATTTTTAATAACATGTTTTGCTATGTATGAAATACGCAGTCTATCACGAAATTTTGTTTAGTTGAATGCAACAAAATCAGTTTTACCATAAACATAAA
>NW_015151963.1:120473-122393 GCF_000732505.1 Cyprinodon variegatus | reverse complement strand
GTATTGTTTTATTGCACCCACACAGCTCCATAACGCAAAAATAAGTTATTTAGAATGTATTGGAAAGCTGATCCTCCTGCTGTGGGCCGGAAAGGATCCTCTGATTTGAGGTGAAGTCATCCAGCTCTGGTAGGTGACAATGGTTTCTTCTGGCTTCCACCTTCTGTAAATCACCTACTAACCTTTTGATTTAATTCCAGCTCTGACACTGCTGCAGCTCGCTGGAGACTCTGCTGTTTTGTTTCCCTGTTTTTTTGTTGTTGTTTTTTCTTCTCTCTTCTTTCCTCCTTTTCTAGTCTCCTGGGAGACTGGAACTGTGTGTCGTGCAAGGGGGCCGTTGGGATTTTTATTCACGATTGAATGCCTGCTTACAAGTGTTTGTGGTGATTTATCTTGGATTTATACATTTATTTTAGGAACCAGTTCCCATTTAGACCGCCCTCCCCCTGCTGGTAGGCCTCAGTACTGTACACTCTTATTGCGTTTCATTGTTTTGACTTTTTTTTTTTTTTTTTTAAGTCTGTAAAAAAAACGTTTTTGAGGAAGAAGTAGTAGTATTTTTTTTTTTTTTTTTTTTTCCTTTAAAAAACAAAAAAAAACACTCCTATTCTTGGAAAAGTCTTGTTCTCTTTGGTCATGAACCTTGAGCCTACTGGTAATCTATTTCCTTGGGTGCAATTCCCAAGGTGGTGTTGTTGACAACTTCTAGTTCCACTGCTCCTCAAAGCAGGGTGACAGACTCCTACCTTAGTGTTGCCACACAATCATAAGCTGTGACCCCACACCTAGATGTTAACACTGCTGGGGAAAAAAAACAACCAAGCAAGAAAAAAATAAAAAGCATGAAATATTTTTAATCAAGCATGTAAAACATTTGGTGAGTTTTGCTCTATCTCAAGCTAAAATAGCTAAGAAATTCCTGGAAAGTTACCTGAGCTGTCATGTTAGTTATCACAGCTTCTGTTCAAGCTGCCTGCAAAAAAAACTGAGGACAAACTGGAAAAACTGTCCCAGTCTATCAAAATTTCACTGTCAGATCCACAGCTGGTTTCTGCATCTCTGACAGATGTGGCTAAAGAGTTGGAGTATGTTGACAGGCAGTTTTTTTGTGGTTTTTCTTTAAAAATTAATGATGCTGATCAGAAATTTCTCCTGAGATGTTTTCCTTTCACTCTGATCGATCAGCAATCCAAGCATAGAATCAGACGCTGCTGTTCCACCAAACTCCAGTCATTTATACACAGCAGTAACTGCTCTATCGGGATAAAGACAGAAAGAGCTGTGAACAATCAGGATAGAAGAGTTTAGATGAAGCTGGTGTTTGGAGACAAAGACTTCAGAATAAAGGAGAGACAGACGACCTGTTCATCCTTTTTCTTCTCTGCTTTCTGTTGACAGCTGAGTTTCTTCCTGAATCTCCTGGTTCGTCTGCTGCCAGGGGCGGATTTACAATTAGGCAATAATAAGCTGTTGCCTAGAGCCCCCAGTTGGGGCCCCAGAAAACTCTGCATGTATAGTTAAGACAACTATTCCTTATTTGTACACACGTTTTTGATTAAGATAAATCGCTAAGATACTAACAGAACACACTAATTGAGTCTCAACCTCCACCCACCCCCCCCTTCAGTGTCCACCATATTGGATCAGTCCATTTGCTGCACATGTTCAGAAAGGTCCAAACAGACAGCAGCAAACCATTTGAAAACAAACGATGCATAGAGCAGTGTTGCCAACTTAGTGTTTTTGTCGCTATATTTAGTGACTTTTCAGACCCCTCTAGCACTTTGATTTCAAAAAAGCACCTACCGCCAAATCTAGCGACTTTTTCCTGCTACTGGAGACTTTGGCGAAAGCATATAAAAGCAGCGAACTCTGCTCTCCAGAGCAAGTAGATTGATAACCCCGCCTCCTGCTCTGCTC
>NW_015151963.1:111323-118646 GCF_000732505.1 Cyprinodon variegatus | reverse complement strand
TAATCCACCCGTGGTTGTAGAGAGGAGCTTCCAGGTATATTTGGACCCAGATGATGGTCACCAAACCATCAAATGCTCCTAAACTATTTTTCCTCCTGGATGTACAGCAAATTTGTGAGAGCGAGATCAGGATGGATTTACAGTTCACTGGACAGTAATTGATGCAAATGTTCTGATTCAACTTGATGAGTTTATTAGCCTCTCAAAACCCACCATTTTAAAGCGTTTACAAATAATTCAGAATGCATGAAAATTACACTGATAAAATGTTTACCAATATAGACATGTTAGATCGTTAGAAAGCTGAGATTCTCCTTATTTCAACCACCAAGTTCATTTTATGGACACAGCGAGCACCACAGCACAATTATAGCAGCATTCAAAATTTAGCATGACAAAGCAGCTACAACAAGGAAGCATTTCTTTATAACTGCTGTTCAAAAAAGACTTATTATTTTCAAGACTTATTATTTCATGTATATATTCAGAAACTAGAAGGTGTAAGCTTTCAAATAATTTATCACATATGTAATTTGGGCTTACAGTTCCTCAGTTTTTTGCTGTTCCATTTGGGTCTGCAAAATAGACGAATTACCCAGAAATGAGGTGGATATTAAAAAGTTAGTTAGAATGAAAGCAGAAGGAAACCAGACAAGGCAAGTTATTTTATTCAATTTCTATCCAACATTTGGATGGATTAGAAAGTAATAATAAAGATGTTTTATTTAATAGTTAAAAGTTTAGAATCAGGGAACTCAACATAAATAGATTTTAACCTGGCAGAAAACATAGAGCTGAGCACTGTTGATAATGATAGTATTGGCAGATTTATAATGTTTCCTTAAGGGGCCTGAACACTGGTAGTGGACTGGAAGATGAAGGAGGAAAGGAGGTGATTTAAGATGTAGACCATGATAGTGAAAGATGTGGAGGTGAGTTGCAGCTGGTTAAAGTCAGGACCTTGATCCTAATGAAGCGGCTCATGAAGGAGAGACTTGGATACTATTGGCTTTTGGGGAAACTTGGAAAGCAGGAGAAGATTGGTAAAGGCAGACCTAGATGACGTGGCAGTCTGGATGTGCAGCTAGGACTGAAAATATGCCTAGACTTCATCTGACCCTGATTTAAAGCAGATAAGGGTTTTAGCATTATTGCAGTTTTCTGCAAATATTAAAAAGTTTATAAGGTTAATTTGGAGATCAGATTGAAGCAATAAACAGACTGAAATTGATCTTAGTTCAGGGATCTCTATCCTTAAATATTCAGAAGGTAATATATAGGTATAAAGTAAACATCTTGGTGGGTTCTTAAAAATACTAACATTAATAATAATCAAACATTTATATACTCTATTACTACAAGTTTATAACCAATCAGAATAGTCCAACAGCACCACCAGCTGGACGAAATCTGCCACAGCAGATTTAAAACAATGAATTACAGGTTATAGAAACTGAAAGTATTTTCAGGCGTTATTGAACTGAGCTGAGACGCCATTACTGGGTGTTAGATCTCTGCTGGAAAACGAGAGAAATATTGGGAGGATTTTAAGAAGTTGAAACTTTGGTGAGTCCTGCTGTTGAAATAATTCATTAGAAAATGGCAGAGAGACTTTTGGAAAGTTTCCTGAGCTGCCATGTGTGTTCAGAGACTTTCAGAGATCCTGTGTCTCTGAGCTGCAACCACAGCTTCTGTTCAAGCTGCCTGAAGAAATTCTGGGAACAAACTGGAAACAAGAACTGTCCCATCTGTAAAAACATAGAAAAATAAAATCAGTCTATCAAAATTTCACTGTCAGATCCACAGCTGGTCTCAGGAGCTCTGATAGATGTGGCCAAACACCTGGGCAACCTGTCCTTCAGAGTCTGGGAGAAGATGAAGGACAAGGTCCACTTCAGTCCTGTCATTCTGGACCCAAACACTGCTAATAGATACCTGTATCTGTCTGATGATCTGACCAGTGTGAGAAGAGGAGACACAGATCAGCAGCTTCCTGATAATCTAGAGAGAAACACTGAGTACTCCAATGTTTTAGGTTCTGAGGGCTTCAGGTCAGGGAAACACAGCTGGGAGGTGGAGGTTGGAGATCATCCTCACTGGACTGTCGGTTTGGTTAAAGAGTCTGTTGAGAGGAAGGGAGAGAGAAAGCCTTCACCAGAATATGGAATCTGGCGTTTGCTGCATGGTGATGGAAAATACACTAATGGTGATGGTCAGACTCTCACAGTGAAGAAGAGTCTCCAGAGGATCAGAGTCCAGCTGGACTATGACAGGGGGGAGGTGTCCTTCTACGACCCTGAAGACATGTCTCACATCTGCACTCTCAGAGACACTTTCACTGAGAAACTTTTACCTTATTTTGGTGTTGGAAAAGCTGCTGATGCTAAAACATCTGACATCAAAATCAGTAAATCTGAGGTTTCTTTATTATTTTCCAAAAAGTTAACTTTAAAGTGATGAAAGTTATTTGGAAAAATACTTTTTATTTAGTTTCAGGTAAGATAATGATTTTAAGATTGTTAGAAATTAGATGGATTAAAACTAAAATATGAGGCCATCATTTTTCTTGTTGGTTAGTCACACTGTACCCTGATTCTTAATCTTGTATTTTATTTTCTTAACTGCTTTATTGCTTTTTATATTACAATCATGAGCTCTTTTTCAAGGATTTTTTTTTATTTCAGTCTGATGACTATTTTAAATCAGTTTGAATCTTTAAAGTTTTTCACAATATGCTTTGCTACTAAACTAATTCTCAGAAAATATTAAATATAAACTCTTATACTGATGGAAATTAAATAAAGGTAACTTATGAGATAAATAGATTTGATTGAACATGTTGAAAATGTATTAAGATATTTTTTTGCTGATATGTGGTTAATAATTCAAATGAAATTGGTTTTATTCAGATTAAATATTTGATTCTATAAATCTTTTTCATAATTTCTATGAACCGTTTACAATTTAGTTTAAGGGGATTTGACTGATGATTTTATGCATTCATATCCACAAATCACCACTATAAGAGCTGAAATACATAACGGGTGTAGCTTATTATTTCAAACGTTCTACTTTAATTGCTGACTTGAATTTATTCAAAATAAACTTTGACAAATGCTCATACACATCAAAAACTTATAATAACACATTTTGCTTCTTCAGAGGAGCTGTCAGGACTATAACAAATGGTACAATGGATGTGCGGTTCTAGACAAGGTCCAGCAGGAGCCAGTGCCTCTATTAAATTGGCCTTGGCCCCTGCTATGGCCCCTAGTCTGAATACATAAAATCAGTTTCCATAATGAAATAAGATCACAGCTTTCATGCTTAGATCCTATGAAAACCCACTGGCCCCACTTGGGCCCCCAAAGTCATTTTGGTCTGCCACTGTTAATAACTAATTTCTAAAAAAAAAGTAATAATCCTAATTTTGTTTAGATAAAAATACTGCGTATTTATAAACAAAAACTTTGACTAATTGCTGCATTTGTCATATGCTGGTTATGGTCGTTCATCATAACATACGACTTGAGAAAGTTTAAGTTGTAAAGCATTTTATATTAATTTCCAGCTTTAATTAATGCAGCTCTAATTCTCAAGTCAAACTTCCTAGCAGTGGTTGCTTAGTAACAGCATATTTTAGCTCTAGCTGTCAGGGAAAAGGTGAATATGCTTCTTTAAAGTTTTTATTTTCTTTACCCTTCTAATGATATGGGAGGGAACATCAGATTAAAGATATATAACTAAATGTAATTGAACTATTGTTATTTGATAAGAAAAAGTTTACTACTAAAAGTTTTACATCAACTTTACTGAATAAGTTCTAATGAGGCTATTGGATCAGTAAACTAATTTCTCTACAGTTCCACTAAACGGCGCTAAAGTGCCTTTTATAAAAAAAAAAAAAAAAAAAAAAAGATTCATTTCTAAGCTGCACTGACATTGAAGCACCGCATGGGGTCAGTGTTTCTGCACAGCTGTCCATACCTGAATGGACATAAATAAAAAACATGGGTGATTAAACCTAAAAAAAAAAAAAAAATAGTTTTGTAGTTCTCTAAATAAAACTATATCACATTAAATTTCTATCTTGGTTGTTTTTCATGGTTGTGAATTTTTGTGACTGAACTGAAATGTGTGTGATGTGTCCTGCTGGCGCAGCCAAGCACTTGGCTGCAGCACATGCACACTCAGCAAAGGGGATATGGGTTCTGATGCATTAGATGAGGATTTGCTTCACATTGTGTGTTAGAGGTTTGTTGCATAGGTCAGCAGTTGCAGAGGAGAATCAGGACATTGCCCTTCATCTCTTACTATCTCATGTATTATGCATGCCTGCAAGCTCTGGCTCTCAGTTTTCAGGCTGTAAGTAGCCATAATAATAAAAAAAAACCCTGACACATCTCAATAATAATAAATGCCTAGTAAATATAATATTTATTACTGTTTGTGTGTTACTTACACATGTATGCAAAGAAATAATAAACCATAGATCCCCAGGAGTGAACTGGGTACAAAGTTTGCTTATTATGTTCAGTGTGCATTTGGGTCCAATGGTTAAATCACAAAAGACACAAAAATAAAAACTAGAGATTTGATAATTTGTGCAATTCCCATCTCATACTGTTAGATTTTTTATCTGTTAGTGTAAGAGCTTTTATGGCACAGAAACCTAATATAGGTTTAAACTTTCTGCTTGTCTACTGTAAGAAAATGTGCTTATAGCTCTGATAAATTGTTTTAAGGATTTAATTCTGTTGTTTCAGGAATTTTAAAGATAGATGTCCTAAACAGAGATGAGAACCAAATTATAAATGAATTGGGTGTAAGACAAATTGAAAGACAGGTTCAGCCAAAGCCTCCATGGGGCCCTAGGGCCCATTGTTTCTGCCCATGATATTTATTGATTTAAATCAACAGTTCAATAATCAGATAATTTACACACCTACTATGAACGCATCACAGCTCTGCCAGTGCCGAGCCAGTCTCCTGTTTGTATACATCACCTAATGTTACTAAAAGTAATCAAATAAAATAGTACTAAGTTAAGTTACAGTAAAAGTATCACATGCTTCATACTTTTTAGGTGTCAGACATCATTAAATCAAATGATATCAAATATGATTTAAAATAATGGATTAAAAAGCTAGCTGAAACCAGGTTGAGAACAAAATGACATTTTAGGATGAAGAAATAGCTGTTAAAACAATTCAAACATATGTAAATGTATGTAAAATATATATTTAGGAAAATCATATGGGAACATGTAATATTTTTATGTTACATTTCTGTCTCAGTAATGCAATCACTCCTTAAAATCTGTCCTTTTCAGCTTTTGTCTTTGCAAAATCAATTGTGACTTCACTGTAGGAGATCTGACAAACAACTTGTCAAGTAATGACATTACTTAATGTATAAGTAATGATTTCCACATGATTAAATCAGTATGTAAGCAAAAAACCTAACCACGCTCCACTGGTCATCAACAAGTCAGCTGTAGAGGTGGTCAGCAGCACCAAATTCCTGGGGGTGCACATCACAGACAACCTCCCCTCGACTGTAAACACCACCTCACTGGTCAAAAGGGCACAGAAGAGCATGTACTTCTCTGTGGAGGATGAGGAGAGCCCACCTGCCCCCACCCATCCTCACAACCTTCTACAAAAGCACTATAGAGAGCGTTCTGACCAGCTGTCTCACTGTGTGGTGTGGAGGCTGCAGCGTCTCAGACTGGAAAAAGGTGAGAAGAGGGTGAGAACAGCAGAGAGGATCATCATGGCTCCAGTCTCCTCCATTAAAGACATTTCATCCCAGCGCTGTGTGTCCTGAGCCCGTACCATCACCAGTGACCCCTCACATCTCCACCACGTTTCTCTCTGCTGCCATCTGGGAAGAGACTTCCAAGCCACCGCTGCAGGTCTAGCAGATTCTGAAACAGCTTTTTCCCCGCTGCCATCAAACTATTAAACTGTTGAAAACTCTGATACCGTCACAAATCAAGACTCTGCATCACAGTTGTAAACATAATATTTGCACTTCATGGTGAATTTTCTAATTCATTTTAAATAGAACTAAACTCAATATTTCTGCTGCATTTGCACCATATTCTTCTGAACACTGCTGCACTTTAAAAATGGAAATGTTCATTTCACTGCTGTGAGATACTCATGCACTTTTGAAAAGTTGTATGCATTGAAATTTGGTTTTGAATACACTCTGTGTATAAAAAATTACAATAAAGTTTTTCTAAGTCTAAAACAGCAAACAATACATTTGTCTTGGGGATCCTAGGGGCCCCCTAGTTGCTCTGGACCCATAAGTAGTTACTTAGTTTGATTATGCCTCAGACCAACCCTGTTTAAAGGATTCAGTTAAGTTATATTTTTTTGTACAAAATTGCAAAAGATATAAACATTTGTTAGGATGATTAATCTCTAAAATCCAGGAGATTATGTGAATACAAAAAAGCAAAGAGATAAGCTTAAGTAGCTGGGGACCAATGATTCTAAGGATAGAAAGTGGAAACTGGAAAGGATGCAATCTGGTGCGGTAGAGTTTGATATGAAAGATTTTAGTATTTAAGTTTCATTCCAGTCTTGGTTCTCTTCTATTTTTTGTGACGTTAACAAATTGTCCTGAAATCCATGCCCTAGAAGGAGAAAATAAATGTAGACAGACAACTTAGGAGAAAATAAAAGCAAACAAATAAATAATCAAAGAGAAATACAAATTAACACACTTAAACAGGTGAAGTCTGTATATTTTACCTTCAGAACAAACAGATTAGACCACATGAAATGCTAGCTTTAATTAAATTGATTTTAGAGAAAGTCATGATGTGAAGCTTTGCTTCATGAAGGGATTTGCAGGTCTGCTGTGAGGATATTTATACCATTGAGGGACATTTTTACTCTTCTGCTTTGCAGTAAACTTGTTTAGCAAACAGTCATGACACAAAACTTGCTTCCCTTGTTTTGAGAGCTTCGCTGCTTCCTCTTAAGATTCAACAACCAACAATCACATTCAAATCAGCGTAAAGCAATGACCTAACATCCTGTTTATTTGGTAGGACAGCTATTCAAATGTTGAAAACGGATAGAGGAAGATTTATTTCCATTATTAAAAACTCACATATTTGGTCTTAGTTGATTTTTTTTTTCACCATTCTGATCAGATCAGAAAGAGATTGTTAAATTGTTGCTGTTTGCTCTAAAAAGGCAAACGCCACTGTCAGATTTACTGCTATCATTTGCCCTTAAAATAAATATTTTTTGCAGTTAAAGGAAAAGTCTGGTCATATTCAGAATTCAATTTTCTGAAAGT
>NW_015151963.1:100599-111220 GCF_000732505.1 Cyprinodon variegatus | reverse complement strand
CGGTATCGGCTGTTGATCAAGTCCCAGTGCTGTATCTGGTGTTTGTCACAACGCGCTATTATCCAAGTCATCTTGAAAACATTCTTCCTCCGAATGTTGGCTACATATTACGAGTTTTTTCTCTGCCCAGAAGTTCGATGGCAAATCCTCCCTCTTCAAGTTGGCGATCCAACGATGAGGATCATGAATCAAAAAGGTGAAATAACTAATTTTGTTTTCACTTTTTCCCAATGTATTACAACATCCAACTGCCATTCACGTGGGCATTGTCAGTTTCACTATAGCTCTGGTGAATATCAATGGTGAAGTCTTGGAAATCTTAAATAATTGTTGTTGATTGCAGATGTGTCTAGTAGCTCCCGTTGATTTTGCTTGTAAAGCGGAGAGAATGGCGCTAGGCTTACCGCACCGTGACGTCACTGCTGGAAGTGATCACCCAGTGATCACGACAAAAATTATTTTGAAATTTTTTTTATTGATTAACGCTAAATTCATTAAATCACGTAATAGTTTTAGGTATAGATAATGATCCATTGATTATTCCTTGCTGACTGACTTTTCCTTTAAAGCAAATTCCATAGAAAACTGTTTTTGGTTTGCATGTTAGTTCTGTTTTTCATATAATTTCATGTTAAAATTCAGTCCTGGTTTTAACTAAAAAGAAATAAACAACGAAATGTCTAAAAAGTAAGAAAATTGATGATATTACAAACTTAAATTTGAAAAAGTCTCAGTATGGATATTGGTGTTTGTGGCACTGGCCTTGTTTTTACTTGGAAGTGGATTGGTAGTGGAACAACCAGTATAGTATTGTGTGGGGTGATTTTTTTTTTTCCCATTGTTGTTGAAGGAACTGAACAGGTGTTATTATGTCAATAAAATAAAAATAAAAATGCAACCCAGAGATGAAACTGTAAAACATCTTAATCAAATGATCTTAATATTTTTTAACCTTGTTTTAAATTCCATTTCATAAATCCCACTCCCTTCCCTTTCAGCACAATACAAATTGCTATTGACCAATTTTACCAACATACATGCAGACCTATAGAAATCAGTCTTTGCTCTTCTCTCAGGAGGAAAACCGCCCCAGAAGAGGGGAGAAGGTGGACTGTTATATGAAAATTTAAATGGATGCAATTCATAAAATGAAATCTGAAATTTGAAAATATAAAATTGTAAAAGTTCATTTAAAAAATGTAACTGGAAACAACATAAAAACTCGAAACAAACTAAACCAGTTTGAAGGAAGGTGTAATGTTACACTTAAAACCTTCTTTTGTTCAAGAGGTTTTTCAAAGCTTCATCACTTGATTGCATTTTCTTTTAATCAATATTCCATTTACCAAAAATGTTATTAGCAAAAACAATGGAGCAAATTTCTCTCCATACTACTGTACACCTTTAGAACATTGTTTTGCCCACTTTGGTTATAGCAAACCACACATTGTAGCAGATTTTATGGAAATGTGGAAGCCGTTTAAATGTTTTATCTAATATTTCCTCGACAGACATCCCCTCTTGGTCTTACCCAACTGATTCTACCGCATTTTTAGAGAAATACAATCAGTCATCCTGATTCTCTGAAACAAAACACACAAATTTATCCTCATGTGCTGAAAAGTTGGTCGCATCTGATTAACTCTTATCTATAAGGTGTTTTATTCTAAGTGGTACCATCTGGAAAGTTTGCATGCGTTTGCATACAGCTGGCAACGTCTCTTCCTATTTTCTCTGTAGGGGAAGAGCAGGTTGAAGGTGTTGACAACCCACACATGCTGGGAGATATTTGTGGTTCTGTATAATGTATACATTTGTAGTCTTTATTTATAGAAGGACTGAATATGATCCCTCCATGTGGATGGTTGCATATCATTTTCTCCTGATGTTATTTCCACCCACAGTACAGTTCTACTTTTACTCTTAAATGAATGTGGTGCATCGCTCAGTATCTTTAACATCTCCTTCACTAAGGCTACTGTTGCCACAGTCCTACTCCCATGGCGCTTGGGGACTTAGTTGGTATAGTTACGCTGCTCTATTTTGAGAACAATTTAATCACGTTTCTTGATTCTGCGTCATTTCTGTGTGGTGTACAGCTCCCTGCCAAGTATTCATACAGCTTGAAGTTCTCGGCATTTTGTCAACTTGCAAGTTAGAAACAGTATATTTTGGGAATTGAATGTGAAAAAACTCAGCATTTTTTTTTTAAGTGTAAGGAGTGTTTTTTTAAGGTTTTACAAAAGTTTTGTGCCTATAAGTAATCATTTATTTAATATGAATAGAAATACTGAAGCTGATTGGAAAGGGGGCAGGTTTTTAATTTATTTTTTGAACCAAATTTGGGAAATAATCAGCATCATGAAGACCGAGGAAAAGAGCAGACAGCTCAGACATATACATTCAGATAACTTTAAAGTAACTTTTGCTCCATAATGAAAAATACAATGAGTGCAGCACAACAGTGAACCTATCAGGACACAGAAGCAAGGACAGCAATAATCAGAAAAACTTTAAACTTTCGGAGGAGCTGCATAGATCCACAACTCAGGGGTGAGAAATTCTGCATTTTTATGAATTTCTCTTTACAGTTTTCAGCAAGTCATTTATGGGGAAAAGCAGGCATGAAGAAGGAGCTAGTGTGTAGTTTTGGAGGGGGGACGTAGCATATCACTTACAGAGCAACATTCAGGGCTATTCTGGAAGAAAATTACTCAGAGGCTGCAGAGGATTGGGGGCTGAGTGAGAAAAGCAGGACAACAAAAGCTAGAAGGGAAATCTATAGTGTCTTTAAAAAGGATTCACATCGTTTCTACATTTTGCAACTTTACAAAAAAGGAAAATCATTAACAAAGATCAATACAAGCTTAACTCCTCCTGGCCAGTAGGTGGCACACTTGCCCACTCTTGCTCCTACCTTCAATTGTAATGCTTAACAGTTAGTGGCAGGGTCTGCTTATATTAATTAGCATTGGTTAGCATTAGGAAATGTTTAATTTGCATGTCTTAAAGGAAGTTGCAATGGAGCTACTACCAAGAAGCTAATAATCTAATATTGATCCAGAATCATTTCAGGTCAATGTCGATTTGGAAGCAAATATTCATACATTTTGGACCCACCAAAAATGTATAAAACCATTATTTATGTATTGTTTTCCCACAATAAAATGAATGTTTTTTTTTTCTGCACCATTACAGATGATCTATGTATGTATTATTTTTGAAAAACAAATCTCTTTGATAAAAGTTTTATTAAAACTGACCTTTAAGTTAGTGAAGAAACTAAGGCTGCACATCATAATGAACACACCAACCCAAAAGTGAGCTGCGATGGTAGCATCATGCTGTGGGGATACTACAGGTTTGTTTTTATTCTTTATTTACATGAAAGCATATTCATCTGTAAGAAAGGTCTAGTTACCAAAAGTAAATACATTAGAAGTACTTTGCAAATAAATAAATGAGGCAAAAAAAAAAAAAAAAATTTCATCCATTCAAATAAAGAAGGGGCCTCAAAACAAATGCATGCTACACTTTTGAGATTTTTTAATTATTGAAAATATCTTGAGATCTCATATCCCTTTTGCTTTACCTTCGTAATCATCCACACCTTTAAGAAAATGATACAGTAAAAACTTAAAACGTTTAAGGTTGCAAACAAAAATAATGCAAAAAAGTGTTGAAATGGGTTGTTACATCAATTTTTTTATTTATTTTTTTGTTCTAGCTTGAGTGAACCTGCAGCTGTATGAACTTTTCATCCTAAAATCCTAAACACATAATTGTACCTTAAGTGCCAGCTATAGATTAAAAAAGGCATCTTAAACTTTCAGCTAAGTTGTTTGGACAGTTAGTGATTTCACCAAGGAGGTCGTGTCCTTTTCAGAAGCTTGTCAAGCTCCATTTGAGTTGTGTTGACATTTTACCAAAATGTGAGCATGGCTTAAATTAGAAGTGACCAACCATCGATGGGATATTTCTAATCCTCTTTGGCAGCAGTTTGCTTTGTGGGACTTTTTTTTTTGTAATCTTATACGCTCACAGTTCCAGATATTATGGTTCCAACACGGATAATGATCTAACTTTTCAAGCAGCTATTAGACCCCTGCTGTAAATATTTTTTGGAGCTTGCTCTGTTCAAAGAATTGTGTTTTCTGCAAAGTCATGGTGATAGTCAGCAAAAAAGAAAAACAAACAAAAAACATTGTTGCAAATTATTTGAGTTATCTCTAGTATCTCAACGGTCATTTAGAATGAAAGACCAGAATACGTCACCTTAGATTTCACCTAAAGATATCTTTTCTGAATTCATAAGCGGTAACAGCAGACGTGCTTCCTCATAGGGGGGTGCGTATTTTTGCTTTTGCTATCATGTTTCTGCCTCAGGTCTAAATAGGGAAAGTAGCTGTGCTTTTCCTGTATGAAAAAACAGACAAAAAAAAAAACATTTATTCTGCCATCATAATATTCTTTTGCAAAGGTTTGGATGTAGGAAATAAGGGAACAAGACTAGCAGGTTAAAACCTTATTTGTCTGAGAGATTTTAGTTTGTTCACATTAATGATAAATCTTCATAATTCTCCTGGGTTACCTGTGGAGTACCACAGGGATCAGTGTTAGGACCAATTCTCTTTACTATATATATATGCTCCCAATCTGTAGAGTTATTAGACAGCATAGGATTTATTTCCACTGTTATGCTGATGATGGATTATAGGCATGTCTTGAAGACATAAAAGCCTGGATGACCTTTAAGTTTTTGCTCCTAGATGCAGACAAAACAGAAGTTATAATCTTTGGATCAGAATTGTTAAAAAGAAGCTGATAAGTCAGTCGCTTCATTTGGATGGGATTCAATTGATCTCAGATAAAGTACAAAATCTCGGTGTTATTTCTGACCACAACCTGTCGTTTCATAAAATAAATTTTATGAAAGCATACAAATAGCGACATTGTTGCAGACAGAACATTTCCATTTTTGTTTCAATTTTAATGCTGTGAATATCAGATCTTCAAGACATCTTCAGCTGCTCATGTTGAACTTCCGTTAATTTCAATTCATATTTTTCCTTCTCAAATTTGTATTTAGGACAAAAAATAGTTTTATAATAATTATTTAAAACCAGTGAAAAAAAAAAAAACAGGAAAATTAGTCAATTTTCTGGGCATAGAATCATTTTTAAAGACTAGTCTTTAAAGGTTATGTTGCATCATTTAAGGCAAAACTACTTTTTTGTACCTTTATAGTGGAAGCACAAAGTAAAACCTTTATTACTTTAACCCCAATAGGGGAGTTCAGTTTGTACTCTTGCTTTTATTACAAAGGTATCTGTACTTTTAAATAAAGCATGTGAATTCTTTTGACACCTCTGATTCTCAGCTGAAGTGCTGCATATGTTGCTTCTTGCTGCTTGACACAACAGTGAAGAATCCAAGGGGTATGAGTATTTCGGATTATAATGTTGTGTGAATAGGAAAGTTTTCCACTTTTGAGCTGCAGTGTCTCCAAGGTGGCCTCTGACTCCAGCCTGCTTCCTGTCATTATTCGCTCATTCTTCTCTGAGCAGAAGGGCTTTGCCTTCTCCGTGCTTTTTGAGTTTATGGTGTCAAGTGTGTTTGCAAGTGTTGCTCCTTGAGTTGCTGTGTTCTTTTCAGACATTAAGCACGCTCCTGTGCGTTAACCTCACAGTGTGTATGTGTGTGTCTACGTGCCAGGCGGTGTGTACATATAGTCTCCTCTGGAGTGACTCATGCATTGACGTGAACGGCTTCAGTCACTCACACGCCTGGCCCAAGCACATGGCTCACAGAAAACACACTCCCTGCCTTCACTTGCTGTCTTTTTCTCCACCCCCCATTCCTCTCCTTCATTTCCGTTATTTCTCTTCTTTTTCACAGAATCCATCAATTTTCCACTGCTGGTACGTCTGTTCCTTTACAGACAATGGCAAGCATTATTGGTCCATGATTGAGGTGCATGCCACTAACCCAGTTTATCTGGAAAAACAGAACAGAGAGCAAACTTTCACTTTCCCATTTAACATCTATTTCTTTTCCGGGAATAATCTCTATTATTTTTCACACTGAACATCTTTTCGTTCTGAATGCGGGAGGTGCTCAGGAGTTGGCAAAACAGACATGTTTCCCTATAAGTTTCTAAGAAAAGAGGGCTGAGCGAGGACGTGACTCTGGGTCAAAAATAAAATCTCTCTCTTCCAGTGGGACTTTGGTAGCTCCTCTGCTGGCGCCCCTTTCTTTTCTCCCAACGGAGATCCGGGGCTCAAACAAAGCCGTGTCTGGATTTGTGTTTCTGGCATTTATTTGCACATAGCTGAGACAGAAGGTCAGCTCACACTGAGAGCATTTGAACCAACACAGCTGTACTTTTAACAGTTATTTCCAGCGTTGCAATCCGGTCAATAAAACCTGATGCTACAGGTTCAGTGACCCACATACAGGGAGAGAAATCCCAGCTTAACCCGCCCTGTCTTTCTTGCTGAAGCTTCATGGAAGTGCAGCTTGTGTGAGTGTGCGTGTTTAAATTTGGCATGCTCTCTTTCCTGTTTGTCTGACTCCATGAACTCCGCAGCTCCAGACACGTCTGTCATGAACAGACAAAATGTAAGGCAAATTAAAACCTGCTTCATTAAAATTTGCTCCCAACTTTTTTTATCGTAGGTCAGCGCATATTTAAGTCTCCAGTTTGAGATTTGTCCCCTTTTCTTTTTTTGTCCCCCATTAAACCTGCTGAATGTAAACAATCTTTGTGTTCCATTGGCAGGAACCTCAGCTTGGAAGCTTTTCTGCAGCTTATGGCGGCCCGCTGGAACATGCCATGTAAGCAGCGAAACACAAACAACAGCTGATGTTTTGACTCCCTAGCGTCCCATTTCCAGCCCTGAGAACCCTGTTTTCTCTCTCTACGGCCCTTGGCAGCATGGAATCTTGTACGTGTCTGTGTTTTCTGCTTTTACGTAACAGCTCGGCTTGTTCTGAGGAAAAGGTGTTACTGTAACACGTTGAGTCCTGGCTACATGTGAGCAGCCACTCACATGGGCCCCACCGTTCTCTCTCCCTCCCTCCAGGTGTTTGGATTAGAAAGAGGAAGGAGTGAGTGGCGGGGAGGAGCAGGGAGGCCCTTACTGTAAACCTACTCCTTTTCTGTCACCAATCAACGTCTGCTACATTACAGCCTCTGTTAATGTCTGTCTCAAAAAAATCTTTTACAATTCCTCACCAGACTTCCTTTTAGAAAACACATACCTGATGAATAGAGTCAGTCTGTGTTTAAACACTGGAAAAAAAAAAATCGAAATCTAGATAAGTAATTTTTTCTTAAAATAAGTGCATTTGTTCCTGATTGAGGAGGTAAAAGAGACATTTTGCCAATGGAACATTTTAAAACATTTAAAATAAGAAAACACAATTGGATTGTCTTATTTCTAGTGCATTTTATATAATAATCTTATTTTAAGAGTAAAAATACTCATTCCATTGGCAAACTATCTCATTTACCCACTTAAATTAAAGGTAAATACACTTAATTTAAGAAATTATTACTTATTTCTAGATCGTTTTTCCAGTGTAATTAATCTTAGCATAAATTGAATTGTTTCACGAAGGCCGTCAGAGGTTTGTTGCATGGGGAAAAAAAGTGGACAAAGAGAAACTGCATTATGATGACTAGGAAACAGGTCAGAGAGAATGAGGTGTAGAAGTTTAAATCGGGACTAAGTGTCCTAATAAATGACCACAGTGAAGATTCATGGAAAAAGAGAAGTTTTGACTTTGGAGGAGCTGCAGAGATGAGGTGAATTTTATTCCATTATTGTTTTTTTAGGAAAAGAAAAATGTTTTTTAAATGGAAATTATAAAAACAACATGTAAACCAAAAATAAAACTTAAAAAAGAACGTCTTATTAAGTGTTTCTAACATCAATGCAGACCAATAGAAACCGGTTTTCTGGTTTTCTTCATTCCAGAATCTGATTTCTAAAAGGTAATTAAAGAACAAATGAAATCTGTAAAACTCAATCTAAAAAAGACATTTTGAAAAAACAAAATAAATAAATAAATATTATAATATTTTATCTAATATAGATATTAGACAGGGCTGCTCATTGGGGCAGTGGGTAGCACTGCTGCTTTGCAGCAAGAAGGTTCCAGTTTGATTCCCAGTCCGGGATCTTCCTGCATGGTTTTTTCATCTTCTCCCTGAGCATGTGTGGGTTCTCTCCGGGTACTCCGGCTTCCTCCCACAGTCCAAAAACATGACTGTTAAGTTGATTGGTTTCTCTAAATTCTCCTTAGGTGTGAGTGTGTGTGTGAATAGTTGCTGTCCTTGTTGTCTCTGTGTTGCCCTGCGATGGACTGGCGAACTGTCCAGAGTGAACCCCGCCTCTCGCCTGCAAAATGGATGGATGGATGAAAATGTTAGATAAAAAGACAAAGACAAAGATAAAATTGGGCTCAAAGCTTCTCCCAAAACCTTATTTGGAATAAGACGTTTTTCAAGGTTCTTTTCTTTTCCTTTCTGGATTGCCTTTTTTTTTTTTTTTTTTTCATTTACAAAAGATTTCTTTCTTTTGTTGTTGTTTGTTGTTACTTGCAACAACAAAGTATTATCATTCAATCCATACAGGGAAAAGCACAGTCTTGGTTTCCACAACTTCGACCTAAATAAAAAAGGGGGGAAGAAAAAGGACATTTCTAAAATAAACTGATAAAAGTGCTGTTTGTAGCTCGCCCAAAGTCACGTAGTGGACACTACAAACATGTGAAAGATTGTGGAAGGATGTGCTCTTACCAGAGCAAAATGCAAATTAACATGTTGAAGAGAAAACCTAACTCCACAAAGCTCTGTGAACACACCAACACAGTGATGGCAGAAACATGCTGTGGTGATTCTTCGCCTCAACAAAGGCAGAGAAAATGGTCAGAGTAGGAAGTAAATACAGTCATTCTGTGAGATCTGAGGTTCTTCTTCCAGTAACATCCAGTATAGGCTAAAGCATACATATGCGTTAAAAGGCTAAGTCAAAGTTTAGACTGAAATCTATCCGAAAAAGCGGTAAAACATGAAAAAGGGAGGTTTTAATCAAAATGCACTGTGCAGGTTACACTTTTTTTTTCATACTTTACTTTGTTTGTCTACTGTAGCTGTACTGCAGCACCGTATTAATAACAATCTATTTGTTCAATGATTAATAAATCCTAAATAAGAAAGACAATTTTTTTTTTACAACTATGATGTTTCTTCCTTAGCACGTCCACATTTCAACATAAAACAATTAAACACCAAACGGATAAACTTTACGACCGGATCATCAAGCAGCTTACTGTAACTGATTGCGCAAAGGTTTCCTCTCCTACTTCTTATCTACCCAAATTTATTTACCATGAGCTGTTTACCACTGGTGTCATAGTTAAAGAACCATTATAAATGGCAGCAAAGGGGAGAAAAAGCTCTTTTTTCTTTTTTACAGTTACTGTAAATCTTTATAGGTTTAAAATGTCTCTTTCATTGAATAATGGGGAAATTCTGCAAATAGTTTAATGTGTTGCTTTTTTTAGATATTGCAGAATAATAGGTGATATTTTTGGACTATAATCA
Organism: Cyprinodon variegatus; assembly: GCF_000732505.1. Taxonomy (NCBI): domain Eukaryota; kingdom Metazoa; phylum Chordata; class Actinopteri; order Cyprinodontiformes; family Cyprinodontidae; genus Cyprinodon; species Cyprinodon variegatus. The sequence goes on along the minus strand of NW_015151963.1, from coordinate 101,607 downwards.
GTTTTTTCTTGGATAATAAAAAATACATGATGTTAGATATTTGTTCCCGCATGCATTGTTTCATGGTTATAGTTTTTTTTCCCACTGTAATCACCTTGATTTGTCCTTTCTAACTCAGCAAACTGCTGTTACAGAGGGGAGGAAATGCATTTAACATGCACATTATCAAACTGCAGAGACAGTTGGACTGATTCCCCTTTTTTTCTCTGATTACCTCCAGGAAACGAAGGCCTCATTAAATGTGTAACTATGTGTCTCTGAGTTGAAGACAGAGCTAGTCATTTGCCCTTTTCACGCTGCATGTTCAAAGTGTGCCAAAGCCTCTTCACTACGCATCTTCCTTTGAAGCAGGAATGTAAAGGGAGTTGTTGAAATGACATGCCTCTAAGGAATTATCTGTGAGTACATGTAGGTAGGAGGTACAGTATAGTCACTCAGCTGGTTCTGTCACTTACTTTCTGTTTTGCAACTTATGTTTTTTGTTGATGTTCTCACTTGATGTTCCATATAAAGGCTTAATTAGACCAAACCCTGAGGCGATGGGTCAGTGACAGTCATTGTAGCATTAGTGTGTTATTTATTGGAAATTGTATTTGCATAAGTTAGGAATGAAAAAAATGTCCTGTCAGTTTCAACCCATGATTGAATAGTGTTCTAAAAGTCGATCACGTTCCGCATGGCCGCCTCTGCATCCTCGGAAGACAACATCTTAGCCCTCCTTTAACATGAGATTTGCTGTTGGGTCACTTTCATTTTTATTTTTTTTTTTTTTTTTGCTCTCAGATTTGCACTATAAAAGCTGAATTAGTGTTGTCCTCACTTTGTATTCATGTAATTGGAATTTAAAAGCATTGGCATGAAAAAATGAATTTCACAAAAGGTCTGAAACTGAGTGCATTTCCTTAGAAAAAGTATTTTGTAATTCACCAGGTGAAACATTAACCTGACTCCGCCAGATGGATTTGCTCCGCATATCCATCTGGAAACCTTCCGTAGAAGTAATTTTGG
>NW_015151963.1:96868-100260 GCF_000732505.1 Cyprinodon variegatus | reverse complement strand
AGCGAGTGAAACCTTGAAAGCTCGCGAAATCAGGATGGTCTCACGAGGCTAGTGAAACATATGGAAAACCACAGAAAAACAATTACTGAATTATTCATAAAATAAAATACACTTTTTAAGCAAATTAATTTAGTTTCAAACCAATAAAATATTTTCAATTTAGTGACCTGGATTTGAAAAAAATAATGCATTTAATTTCAAATCACAGGAATACAGATTCAGTAAAAGGTTATTTAAACTAAAACATAAAGATCCCCCTTAATATTAGTTTAAAAGTATTTATCACATGGAAGTCTGCTGTGTCTCCAACTTCATTTCCTCCTTTAACCAACAAATCCTGGAGCAGGAAGCTTCCCCTTTGTCTGCTCCCTCCTAATGCCCATAGTGGTCCGTTGGCGTACCGTTGAGCCACTGTTTTGCATGGGGATCAACAGGTATATGTCCACCAGTGCTTCCAGGTTATTTATGTGTTTGTGTAGTTTCACAGAGCGCAACGGTTAAACCGGAACACACTCTCTGCTGCTCTTGTCGGGGGGTCATTTGAACCAGGATAGCTGCAGCCAGATGGAAGGACTTGTTGACATTAATCCCCTGTGAGGTAATGGAGTTAGCCGGTGTTTGTGCACTCCTTCCTGCCACTCCTGACTTACTGACTGACCTACTTAACAAGCAATTCACGTGGCACTGAATAAAGTATTCCAGAAGCTTGTGGGATGTAAAAAACGATATAGTTGGATAAAGTGCTGCTGATAATAAAGATTTATGTAGAGATAAGAAACTAAACTGAACATCAATATCGTCAGTGTTACTGTACTTTTTTCCCCCTTTTTTTCTGTTTGTGCGTGCATTCATGTGTGTGGGAGTGGACAGATGAGCATTCATTTGTTCAAAAGGAACACGACTCAGAAAGTAAAACTAAAATCCTCCTCTGACAAAAACAACCAACAACACGTATAAAACACTTGATTAAAATCTAATAATATACCTCACAAAGCCACATTTAATAAATTAGAACTGAAAAGAAAATGTTTCTTGTGTAATTCTATTTAGAAAGTAGAACTCATTATATAGATAAAATGACACTCAGACTGGTTTTAAAGCTTCATTTTAATTAGTTATGATTTTATGCTTAAAGCAAATAACAGCCTGACATTTACGATTGGAATATTACATCAGAGCATTAAAAAACATATTAATACACAAACATTAGCTTAATAAAAAGTGTGTTTTAAAAGTCCTTCACGGTTCAGGGAGCATATTGATGTTATATGCCTATAAAAGAACATTTCATTATGATAAAATAAGGTATTCAAACATAAATAATAATTCAGCAATGCGTAGGATACGGAGAAAATAAGAGAAAATAGCAGTAACAGTAGTGGTGCAATCTGCAGGTAGTACCACAGAACTATCAGACAGCTAAATGGCAGCTACTAAAGCTTTTTCAATTAAAAATGTCAGGAATAGCGTTGAATTCGAGGTTTTATATAGTAGCCCATAAAAAACCTTGTTTTTGTTTTGAAAACATGCAAATTGAAATCGATGAAGGGGTCCACCCCTTTGGAATGGGGGTCGTTTGGCTTCTTTTGTTAGCCTGCAATGCCCCATACCAGTCTAAGTGTCTGAAAGAGGGGTCTTCTTTATTATTTCCACTCTCCACATTGAGATGCTACTGGCTTAGCCGCAGGAGGCTACTTCCTTGTTTACCCCATTAGCACCAAAACAAAGTGTAAAACACAGAGATTACAAACAATACCCAAGAAATATCAGGACGTGACTGTAGCTCTTTCATGAGCTACAGTTGAATACATTTAGGAAATGTCAAATAACTTGATTATCCACCTTAAGTATTTTGTAAAGTGTTTTTCTAATTTACAATAATTATCACCATGGCACATACTCTGGCTGTATGTTAAATGTTTTTTGAATAACTATAAATAGGATCATCATGATATCATGTGTTGCCAGTTTGTGGTAAACTTGGGCTGTTTTGAACTGAGCAACGGAATGAGGTGAATTCAAAGCAATTCTTCAGATGCTGTATCTCTTAAGGCTGCTTTATGCTCAGAAACCAGGTCGTCTGCGTGTGTGTCTTCGTTAATGCGGATATGCCCCCGCCCCCTGCGCAGACATTCTGCGGCACCTCCCCAAAATTGTAGGTGACCGCAGACAGTGCCGCAGACAGAAGGCCTCTGATTGGTCAAATCTACATCCGCTCTACACTATCCGTATTTCCTGTTTGGTACCTTACCTACTTGTTTTGTTTGTACGACCTCCATTGTGGAAAACGACACATGAAGATGGACCAGCTAGAAGAGCGAGGTGCACAAGAACACTGGGGCCATTTTTGCACCTGGATCCCCGCTCTTTTTGGCCATCATGTCCTTCTATTGTTGTGCAAACTTGCCCCCACTTCCTCACCACCTCTGCTGTACCTAGACCCACAGCTAGTTCCTGATTGTCTCTTTAGCGTTGTGGCATGGAATAACATAGCGCAGACCACGCTTCAATATTGGGCATAAATCAAAAAATATCTGCCACAAGCTCACTGCGACAAACTGCTGCGGGAGCATAACTAGCCCTTCAGTTGGTGTTGGTTGTCAAGAAGTGAGTTCTTGAACCTCTTACAGATTGAGAGATTAATTAGTGAATGAATAATCGATAGCTGATGTAGAGACCTGGGAGATGATGCTACACATGCAGTACAGAGACTCTAAAAAAGGCAGAACAACTATTTTTCAGTTTATAACATCTGCAGATTTTGTGCTATCAGTCCTTCTATTTAATTATGGTCTGAAAAGGTCAACTAAGTTCACTCTCTTCTTCTTTATCTTCATCTTATCTTCTTTATTTTATTGCAAAAAAATGATTTAAATATTTTGGTTTATCAGTGGGATGGAAAAAGTTATATGCAGCATCTCATCTGTCATCTCCATGTTCCCACAGCTCTAAGTTATCTTTAGCTGCTCAACCGCTCTCATCTGATTGGGCTTTGGCTAAACAGGGTCGCGAAAGCGGATCCATAAAGGGTCTAATACATTCCTCCCTCCTTGTGAAGATGTGCATCTTTGAAGCCGTTAAAGGCAAGTTTATTTATGTAGCACCTTTCAGTAGTGAGACAATTCAAAGTGCTGAACTTGAAAAAAGAAAAAAGAAACACAATAGGAAAATCACATCACAGTGGCATAAAGGTAGTGCAATGATTAATGAATGCAATTAATAAAAGAGAATACAAATTAACATTTATAATCATGAGATGATTATATAAGGAAAGATTCTTTTTTGATTTCAGGATTAAAAAATCACTCTGAGAACATTTATTTTTTTATGAAATGACACATGAGACACATTAGAACTATCATTCTTTTTGAGGATCCATCCATCCATCCATC
>NW_015151963.1:75979-96697 GCF_000732505.1 Cyprinodon variegatus | reverse complement strand
TAACTTTTTTCTCAAGTTAACAACAGCTTGAGATGGAGCGCTGTGCTTTGGTCAGACAAGGTTTTCAGACAAAAACACTTCACTTGGGTTTGAGGTAAACAACAATAAAAAGTGTGAAAAAGCAACATTCCTACTGTTAAGTATTGAGAAGGTTCTCAGAGCTTCGTTACTGTGCAAAGGACATTTCGGTTTATTTATAAAGTGTGAATTCACAACACATGTCATCTTCAAGGCACTTTATAGAACACTGGAATTAGGTCGTCCAGACTAATTGGTTAGATCTGATACAGACAGATCTAATGAAAATCAACTGATTGCAGTCATTGGTTTGCAGGATTCACTTCTATTGGAGGAGCATGTGGAAACAGTAGATACAGCAATCCCCCACATAGAACATGCATGCAGCGACAGTGGAGAGGAAAAAAAATCCCTTTTAACTGGAAGAAACGTCCCGCAGAACCAGGTTCAGTGTGAGCGGCCAGCTGCAGAAGCCGAACGGGGGTTTGAGAAGACAGAAGCAGACATACAAAAGGAAGCACTGATCTATAAACTTTCTGTGTTAGAAAAGGTGAAAGTAAACTAACTCCATAGCAGGCTCTGTGGTCACGGTCTTTATTCTGTTAAGTTTTTTTTTTGAGTATTCATTTTCACTTTGATTCATGTTTTTCTTTGTTTTCTAGATTTATTGGTTTAATTACTATTTTGTTGTTTTTTCTGGATATATTTGAGTTGTTAGGATTTTCTTGATTTACATCTGTTGCTCTCTTGTGTTGGTCCGATTTTCCCAAGCTCCCTTCTAGAATCCTCTGTTCAAACCTGCTCCCAATCAGCTCATTAGTCATGTCTTTGTTCAGTCTCGCTTATATACTCTCCCTGTGCAGTGCTGGTTACTTGTCTTTTCTCGGCTCCCCATGTGAGTTTTCCCATGAAGTTGTGTGGTTTTTGTTTCCATTTTGTATCTTGGTTTTTGACTTTTCTGCCTCAGTTATTCATTTAAATCTTCAAGAACTCACCTCTGCCTCCTCGCCTCTGCATTTGGGACCCTGACATCTGTCTAGGAAAGACACAGTTAAGCAGATGAGTTACGAACAAGTTTTCATATCAAAAAGGATGAAAGAGGGAAATCTTTAAAACCTCAAGACATTCAAGGTTCACCGACTGTTCATTTCAGTGATATAATTATCTACAACTATTGGCCAAATTAGCATAGTTCTCTGTATTCTCCAACCATGATGAATGTGTTAGGAGAAGAATAAGCTCTGCTCTGTTGGCATTTCTTGTGTCTTAGTGTGAATTGCGTCAACGTTGCCATTTAGGTATACCTTAAAGTTTTTTATGTCATTCATACTGATATTGTTATCTTAATTCTGTACATAGTTCACTGTACAATGACCCCCCGTTTTTAAACGTCACCCAAGTTTGCAGTAACATTTATCAACTTCTTGAGCTCAGAATTACTTAAAACAATGACTCACTGCGTCAGAACATCAAGGTCTTTGTGCTGCTACCGAGCTGAAACATGTGCACGATTTGCACACATGTCTTAAAGACCTTGGTGTAAAAGGAGACAGTGATTCAGATCACGGTGGTTAGTGAGTCATTCTGTGTGGGGGGGCTCTCAGAGCTCTTTTCTCTGATTTGATCTCTTTCTAATGTTACAGAAAAAATAACTAATTTGTTTAATCTTAAAGCTGGTTTTAAATTAGACAGTGACACATCACTTTCATCTAGACCCACACGGTGGAGAAATAATAGGAATGATCTTCTGAATGTTGCTTATGTGGTGCAGAAAAAAAACAACACAGAAGGCGGATGAAGCTTTTCATAGCACCAGGTCCATCTGTCAGGACTATTGTCTAAACATTTGACCAAATAAACAGACAGATGAAGCCAATATAAATAGACTTGGTAAGATGTTGTCTGTCAGCACGTGCCAGAGGATCACGTGCAGCCGCTGTAATCCTCGGAAAAGTCTCATACTCTTTGGAGCTTCGCCAGGATGATTGCACAACTTAGTTCAACAAAATGTCTTTGGCACGAAATCAACTCTTCATAGATGATAGTGTCAAGGTTCTAAATGTTAGTAAAAATGCTTTTAGCATCATTAATACTCTCTCTCTGTCAAACTTTTATCAAGATTAAGGAGTGTAATGTGGAAGTGGCCTCAGGGATAGAGTTAGAAGGTGAGCGCCTGAGATGGAGCTCATTTTTGTTGCCTTATCTGAATACGGCTGATTAAACAAGTCTTTATGACGACTGCCATTTAGAAAAGGTCAATATGTCAGTTACTCACCAGCTTGAATATTAAAGCAACGATGCCTGACCTGTGTGGAATACATCAAAATGAAGAATAAAGCTTGTTACTGTCGGGTTTGATGTGCTTGATATTAGCTTAGAGGTGGAACTATTTCAATAAAGAAGTTTCTTCAATAAAATTTAGTAAGAAGCAAAAAAAAAAAAAATCCTGTTAAAAAATGTCTAAACTTATAAAAAACAGAAAAGATTAAAGTCTTGTTATAATAACTAAAAGGTTTATTGCAGTAATTGTTTTTGCCCGTCACGTGCAGGTGAGCCAGTGAGCCAAACTGGAAGTGCGTTAGCTGTCGCCATGATAAGTGCTTTATGAATATTGCTGGAAGTAAGGAAGGAGGTTTGAAGAGGAACCTGGATGTTTTTTAGTTTTTAGTTCATTAAGCTAAAGGATCCTTTGAGCTTTTTAAGTGGTGCTTAGGAGCTATACGGTTTCCCTCAACCTTTCATGGTTCTCCCCTTTTGGGACTTTGAGTTTTTAGTTTTCAGTTTTCTCTATCTAATACCCCATTTACATTACCCTTGAAAAACCGTGCCGATACCGGTCCGAGCTCAGTAACTGAGATAACTCGTCATGTGTAAATGGAAACCAAACTGAACTGAACTGAGCTAGACACAACCGGACCGAGCTAACTGCAGACCAGTTCCAGAAGTGGGCTCGGCTCGGTTTTTCCTGGCTCGGTTCTCTGATAACAAGAGCGCATGAGCAGAACCCCTCATCTCCGTCTGGCTGCACATCCCGATTCACACTCCATTCCAGTAGTTGCCGGTAATGCCCCTCCGAAAGTTACTTGCCAACCAACACAAAACAGAAGAAGAAGAACAACTATAAACAACAATCGAAATCTTCTCCACGCAACATTTTAACTTTCTGAATGTGACGGGGCCGCCATTAAGATTTGCTTGATTCCCTCCTTCTTTGTCTTCTTCTTCTTGTGTTTTATGGACAACTTTTGGTGCATTACCGCCACCAACTGCTTGATTTCCTTCTTCAATACTGGCAGTAATACCGCAGATCGTCACTAGGAGGCGAGGAGTCGAGGAACCGAGATAGCGTGATGTGTAAACGGTCGTCAGAACCGAGCTCGGCCTGGTTAACTGATCCGAGCTCGGACCGGTCTCGGCATGGAACGATTTTTCAAGGGTAGTGTAAATGGGGTATATTTTACCCCAACTGAAATAAGATAATGGAAAAAAAATGTAAGTGCGAAAATAAATATTTGGATTTTAGATCAGTTTTGTTACCAAACTAAATCTAGTGCAAATACATTCATTTAAAGAAAATTCCACTCACTTTTATGCTGGTTTAAAGGCATACTATGCAACTTTTTTCAGTTAATTAATGTGTTCCATAACGTTTTGGATGATTAAATGAGTCATTTCAGGTCGAACAAAGGTTTTCTCGGCCGCCCTGGTGGTCTGTAGGGGAAATACCGTACTTGCAATTGCAGGAGCCCTCGGCCCGCACCCACAGGCTCAGAAGTCTCGTGCATCGCGAGAGTCGGTTTTGCTTTACGGCGAGAACTGCTATACACCCCCAATGAAAGGCATGCTCGTTGCTAGCGCAGTGGCGATATTTGTGCAGTTATCATGGCGGAAGCAGCGAGAAAACAGCGAAAGCCCATGTCGGAGCAGGCAAAGGGAAAGGGCTCTCTACCGCAGTAGACATAGTGATTTGTTGCGTTCGCCTGTCTGCTAAGCTCAAAACAACCGCGCCTGGCTTGACGGAGAAACCAGGAGAAGGAGCATATTTACGACTGTGCACTTTTACTTTCGCCCTCTGGGGGGAGCCTCGCTGGAAAATCAACATCGGTTGCATAGTATACCTTAAAGATTCTCAGTCATCCAGGTCATAGTCATTCCAAAATAAGAAAATTAAAAACAATCCACTGGACTTTGTTACCAAGTTTTCATTTCACTTCCAATCCAGGAAGCTTTTTCAATTCAAAATGTCAGGAATAGAGTTGAGTTCAAGGTTTTATACAGTAGCCAAAATGACTCCAACGGGGCGGACCCCTTTATCCATTTCAATTTGCATAATTTCAAAACAAAAACAAGGTTTTAATGGACTACTGTATAAAATCTCGAACTCTATTCCTGACATTTTGAATTAAAAAGCTTCTAGGATGGGAAGTGAAACGTCCTCAAAGTTGGAAACTAAGTCCAATGAATTGTTTTTAATTTTCTGTTTTTTTTTTTTTTGGAACACTTACTTTTAGTTCATTTTATTTTTCACTGTATGGAATCTGATTGGTGAAAGGCAGTTCAGCTATGTGATGTAAAACAAACACACAACTTCATCATTAAATTGTGCATTTGTCACATCTACTAATCTCTGTTCAGCCCCAAATTAAACATAAAAAGAATGGTCTTAGATCTCTTTTGGCACTAAGACAAGGAAACTTGGAGAACAGTCTGATGTTGATGAAAGGAAACTGGATTCAGGTTCAGACATCCTAAAGAACAGAGAAGCCCATTTATTCACTCACCTCTTTCAAAATCAGAACCACATCTTTGTGTAGCTCTGATGATGGCCTGGATACTCGCTGGGAATGTTACATCTGCAGAGCAGATCTCTAAGCTCAAATGAATAAAGACCTACCTGAGATCTTTCATGGTAGAAGAATGATCAGTGGTCTGGCACTAATTAGTATAAACAATGACGTTTTCATTCAGATCTCTTACAGTGATGAAAGCAGTGAATTTGCAAACAGAAAAACTGAGAAGCACAGAGTGATTAGATTACTGAGGAAGAACGGTGTTATTTTATATAAAACGTGACATAGAGAAAAATCACATGTGGGTAAAAGTAGTTTTTTTACACATAACTATTTAACTTTATATGTTATTTATTTTTCTATATGGTTTCAGGTAACTTTTCAATTTAAATCTTATTGTTTAATTTAATTGTTTTTTTTTTTGCGTTCAATCTAATTTATTATTTTTACAAAATGTTTACTTTTTTTATATTTCTGTTGCAATAGGAACCAAAAACGAAACAAACCATTAACACTTTTATAGTAAATAATCTTATTACAAGTTTATTTTAATACTTGTAGCAGCAATAGATGATTTATACAAACAGGAGCCTGTAAATAGAACTGCCAGAGCTGCAATTACTTTATTATAGTGGCTGTAACCTGATTATTTAACTGTTAAATGATTGCAGCAGTAAATGATATTGGAAGTCACAGAAGGCCTAGAAATCAACATTTCCTTTGGGCCCATGGAGGCTTATGTTGCTAAGAAGATGAGCCAAGAAACTAGCAGCATTCACCTTGGGGAATTATTTTAAGGTTTCATATAAATCGAAGCGTAACCTTAATTGCATAAATGGATTATTTTCTACATCTCTGATTTTTTTCTAAGGAAAATCATAAGTCACATGTGGCCAGGAGAAGCCTGGTTGGTCCATCTTCATATGATGATTATCATTTTAAAATATATTTTCATTAGACATAATACAAAGCAATATATGATGTATGTCAAAATAACTTTACATTAAAGCTAAACTTCGTCAACCTTTAGCCTTCAACGCTGTAAAGCTCAACATCTCAGTGTCTGTAAAACAATGAAGCAAAACTAATTTTCTCTTCCGCGCTGCCACGGTTGGAGTTACAGCTCCACTGAGTAAACTGATTGCTCCTAGATGTGTAATTCATGTCCTCAAGCCGAGGTTTCAGTTAATACCCTTTTAATTTCCTCCCTTATCTGTGCTTTGTCGACTTGCATGCTGCTGCATCTCACATGTGCTGCAGTCAGTGGGGGGGAAGACGTGGGGGCTCTCTGCAAAATGAGACACAAGGCCTGCCATTGACTGAGAGCATGCGACGGGTTGGCGTAGTAACCGGGCCTCTGGGGAATCCAGGCTCATGGTCAAGTCCTTTGTGTCAGACAGGAAGAAAGCAACATATCCTGTAACATGTTGGTTAGAACGGCTCCATGGATCCACCTTTGTTCATTAGAGACACATAGACACATTTGAGGAAACTCAGTAAAATAAACCTGATGGCTCTGTGAGTCGCCATTTTAGAGTTTGACGATAAAAAGGAACCTTAATTCTTTTATAATTTAATTGCCCCCTAAAGAGAGATGTTAATTTGTTTATGTTTTATGTTTTGAAGGAGGGTGATGATAAATCCTTCTGAGAAGTCAGCATCTAACCTGCAGAACAGGGCAAAGAAACTAAGGCAGACTTTTATAAGGTAGGAAAGTTATTTTACAATGTGAAGCGTGGTGAGATTTAATTAGTGACTATTTAAACATAAACATTTCTGGTTGATGTCTGCATGATAGTGACATTTTCCCACTTAAACTACTTCCCTGTTTCTGGACAAAAATATTGTCTTTTTTTTCATTTGCTTGTTTTTTAAAGTATTTTTTTCATTTTAAAGCTTTTTCTTACTCCCAAATAGGTCATTGCTTAATGATGTTTTCTTGTTTACATTTTCTAACTCAAAGGTTCCACTTCAAAGGTGAACGTGTCAGATTTGCAAACTCATTCAGTCACATTCCAATATTCTTTTGGTACTGCCCTTGTTTAAAGTAATGATCAATGTTGAGCATCATAAATGAAAAAAAACATTGTGAGAAATTAGAGAAACACCAAGAGCTAAAAAAAAAACTAGAAAGAGCCTGGAAGGTGAAGGCAACTGTAGTACCGCGGTCATTGGAGGACAGGTTGCAGTAAGTCCAATACTGGAGAAGCTGCTCCAACAGATCCCTGAAGAAACATCCGAGATCTCAGTCCAGAAATACACAGTTATAGGGACATCTAAGATACTAAGAAGAACCCACAACCAGGCCTCTGGTATAGGACCTGAGCTTAAAGGCGTAGGGAAACGGCTGTTCCAACCGTTGCATTTCCGAATTCTCCCAAGTGGTGCCCGACTTTACACGAGTGAATAAAGTGAATATGATTGGTCGTTAATCAAGAGATTGTTGTGGCGTAAGGTTCGCAAGCAAGTTTGATTGTGGCCGGTTTGTCGGCAGCATCTTGCTAACCAGTTAGCAACTTAGTGCTAGTAGGTTCCCAATGGGGAATTCCATTGGGACCAAGTAGCACTAAATTGGTGACTTAGAAACGACACTGTCAAGTAACGCTATGGACAGAGGAAACATGCAAGAGGAGGAGAGTTTTGTGTCTGAGGTCGTGGATGAGTCTCCTCCATCATACATTTTTTATTTAGAGGAGGAAAGCGGGGATGAAGATGTTCTGGAAGAGGACGCCAGGGTGGCAGAAGCTTGGTTTGGTGTAGAAGGCTTCCAGCCGTACATGTTTGAGCCCTTGCCTCGCAACTCTGCCAGTTCTGTTAGCTCTACGCCTGCTGAAGACACAGACGTCCCAACACTGGGACGGAACTCAATGGGAAAGTAAATTATGATTCTTATTTCAACCATTGCGTATATTAGCTGCGACATCAATCAAGATGCTATGGCCGAAAAAATTGATTGACAGATGACCGTTGATATATGATTGGCCGAATTTAGATTTACAGGCTGACATATAACTAACTGGCCTGCATTAGATTACAAAAAAAACCCCCCACAGATTTTAAGACAGGATTTTTTTTTAAATAGAAATTTTTTTACATTTTAGGACGATATAGTTTAAAAAAGAGTACATTTATATACATGTTTAAGCCATAATGATTTCACATCAAAATATGATTTCCCTACAACTTTAAGCTGAAAGAACCAACCACCTCACCCAGGAATAAGAGAAGTGGCTGAGAGAGCAGTATATACACATTTATAAATATATATATATGGGTTAACTCACTTTAACAGATCCATTTGTCAATTCTTTAATTCAATTAACACTTTAAAATCAATGTATTATGACATCTTGAATTATTTAGCTTGGCATTAACAAGGGTGGAAGCATACATTATCCATGCATTATTCATCACCAAGCTGTCGCCTGCGAGGGGAAATGTTTGGAGTTTTTACTGCGGTTTAGTGCCGACAGAACGCTCTTTAGTGTTGCCGTGGGGGAACTTTGCTCACACTGGGCCTGTTATGTAAAAAAAAAAAAAAAAAAAGGAGAAGTTTATCAAGTTTTAAGCTTTCCAGAAAAAGAGTTCAAGCCTCTCATTATCCTGCTTATCTGAACATGTTTGAGCACGACACGACTGCAGCTTCCCATTCTGCCACCCACAGATTCTTTTGGACGCTCGGCTGTTTTCAGGTCACAACATAAGGAAATAAAACAAATTCAAAAAATGCCAGAGCTGAAGTTAAATTATCTTTTTGTTTGAAACACATTTGAATGCAGCACTTTATGTGTGTATTAAAGGGAGAAAAGTTTTCTTTCACAGAGCCAAATGAGTTGCAGGTAAAAAAAAAAATTAAAATTGTCTTATATTAAAGGCAAAAATACTCAATGCATAGATAGATCATTGTATTAATCCTTTTAAATTAAGGCAGATATAGATATTTCAAGAATTTTCTGCATATTTCTTAATCAGTATTTTATTTGTATTGATTTTTTGTGCAACACTGAATTATGTATTTTCAGCAAAACCTTTTCATTTTAAAAAGTCCTGCTGGTCTGTTTAGTGTATCCTTTCCTTCTGAACCTTTTTGACTTCTTTTTCTGACACCTGATCTCATAACACCAAGCCTCCACCTATAATCCACATCTTTCTGACAAACTAGATCTACCTGGATAAGAGTTAAAGTTCTGCCTAATGTGATTGCATGTGCAAATCATGAGCAGGTACATTACTACAGACGGCAAACAGGCGAGATGAGCAAGAAATATAAGTCAAAGGAATGTGATGGAACCGGATGGAGGCTCCATTGTTACCTACCCACCACAAACCCGTGAGCCTCTGAGAAAAAAACCTCAGGCTTTATTGTTTGGCTTGTTTGTGCCGTTCGACCACAATCCTAGAATTAACACAGCCTCTTTCAGTTCCTACTTTTGCTTGTTTCTGTGACCTTTTATGCAAAAGGTCATTGTGCTGTCAGTCTAATATGAAAGCCCCCTTTGTGCTGAGTTGTGTAACAGGCCACAGTGCATTCAGCTTTTTCTGTTTTCAGATCATATGTTGGTTATCTCACCTTATCTGCTTTCCTGCGTAAACTGTGCTGATGCAGATATGCTGCTGCTAGCTGAAGCTCTGTGGTTACTTGCTGATGTCTCATATCAAGTGCCTGTGAGGGTCAGAGAAGGTTCTATGAACTATAAATAGCTGTTTTTTCAACTGTTTCTTCTATAATGCAAAAGTGTTAAAACCCTTGAATACAACCTAAAAAAATGTTAAATGGATTTAAACATGATCCAAATAAAGTCTAAAAGTGAGGCATACATTTAAGTTTAGTCTTTTTAATAAATACCTATCAGGATTATCTAGATTTAAATTCTCAAATCTTCTGGGTTATGTCTTCATCAACTTTAGACACTGCTGTTTATGCCAATCCTTTGTTGCAAATCAGCTCAAATTAAGTCAGATCGGACAGAGAAAATCTGTGTAGTTTAAGTTTATTTTCAAATAGATGTGTTCCAATCTGAGGATGCATTCATACAAGATTTTCTTCAATCCAGGTGAGAGTACTAATACTAAGATTTTCGTTTTTGCTGATATGAAAATCGATCTAAATACAAAACAAAAGCTTGGTCATAACAAAAGTTTTCATCTTATGTTCTGATACACTGAGCAGACTAAGCCAGCTCCTCTACCTTGAATCCCTTACTGTTAGGATGCATCTTATTTTTATACTTCTTATAAGCTTTGATGAACATGAACTAAAGTCTGTCTTTATGAGGAATGGGGCTCCTTTTTGCTGTGCTTTAGCAGTTTTTAGAGCAGCAAAGCTCTGCTTAGAGCCCAGCCTACCTGCTAAGCTCATTTCCTGTTAAAGTAATGGCTGCTTCTTTGTTCACTTATACCCCATTCCCGCTTGCTGAAAAACCAATTTAAACCCGGGAACAATCAGCTTTTAGTGGCGGTGGGAGCAGCTCACTGCTGACACATGTCGACCCGGGTCAAACGACTCGGGAAGCGACCCATGTTTAAATTGCATCGCTCTGATTGGCATGCTGTGGGAACACCAGACTGGGGATGACCCGCAAAATTAGGTTGCACCATTGAATGCAATGTACGGATGTCAACTCGCCGCACCAGTCGCCTATAATGTAACCACCCCAAAACAACTCTGTTTATATTTGATTGACATGATGCAGTGCTGGTGAGAGGGATTTGGAGAGATAAAAGAGCAAAATAATAAAGAATTCTGACTACGCTCTGGCTCCTGTCCATGTTGCTCTTCATTATTTACTTCCCTGATTTCCATTGCTACTTACTTTCGACATCAGCAACGCTCACACAGCGTGATGCTGTCATCAGACATGCAATGGTGGGGGGCAGTGGCACGAAGCTTTCCAGCAGGGGGTCAGACTCGGCTTTTCCCTCAAATGGGAAAAGAGCGAAAAGCCGATTGTTAACTGGATTTTGAAAAACTATATTTCTATATTTCAGTGGGAAACCAGCTTTGGCATTACCCCATCACCGCTGACAAAACTGCTTAAAGTCAATCACTTTGTCTAGCTACCATACTGCTGCTCTAGCTGCTTCTTCTTGTGGTTCATCTTCACTTTGTGATACATTAATGCCACTTACAAGTAAACTCGGTATGGCTGAATGAGGGAAAATTATGCTAGTCTCCGATCTTTCAGTACCGGAGGACATCTAAGGATAGTGTAAGAACTTGCATTTGGTATCAGGCCTGAGACCAGTGTCTGTCTTGATGCATCCCTAGTGTGGACTTTGACAAGTCCATTGAAGGACAAGAAAATATTCTGAACTATTGTCCTGTTGTTATTGACCTATCTTCAGCCTTGTTTTTTTTTTTCTCCACTGGGAAAACAAAAAAATCCCCACAGCATAATACTGCCACCACCATGCAGAGTCCTATGCTGTAATAAGAAGACGCTATATGTATATATATATATTTGCGAAAGTACTGACATTGGTAATGGCATACTCTAAAGCAAGAAATATTTAAAGGGTGCTATCCTTCCTGCTCATAGCAAATATTGTCTTAAGATAGAAGTGAATCTATTCAGCTGCTGGGAATCTTAAGATTACGTTCAACAGTTGCTCTTGCCAACAACTGCGGGTACAGCAAAACTGTAGGAGTCTTATTCTTTTCAGGCAAACTGAACCTTAGTAAAAGGTATTTAAATAATTAGCCACTAAGTAGCCCAAGTAGTTAGTAGTTTTTCATGATATCCATATTACCTACAGTGATACTGTGATAACAACACACCTGTGAGATACTGTGCAGCCCTAACATGTCTGCTGTGTCGATGGTGCTTCAATCAGACCTTGTTCCGCATGTTGGCTGTGACTTTTCTTTTACAGCTCATCCAAAGATGCCTGATAAAGGGAGTGTGTCAGTAATAAGTATACCTCAGATTTCCCTACTTTGATGGGAATCTCTGCAGCTCCTCTAGAGTTACAATTGACCTCTTGGCAGGTGATTCCTGCTGCCCTCTTCCTACCAAGTCCAGTTTGGTGGATGGCCATAGGTTTGAACTTGTGCCATTCATTTAATTGGACAACCCATTTCAGAGTCACATTCTTCTTCTTGTAACTCTAGGAAAATACCCTTCTCTCATGGTGCTTTTTAATCCATTAAATCTTAACCTATGAGTTAACTTCTCTGTAATGTGGAATCTCCCTCTGAGTCTGCCAGTTTAAAAGTGCCACAGCTCTACTTCTATGGTAAGAAGAGGAAAGAATGCACTATTCCCGGTATATGACGCAGTGCCCCTAACAGCAGACTCATTAAGGAACGTAGTGGTCACCAGTCCACAGCCGTGCCGTCAGCTGCTGCAAAGGGGCCCCCATAGTGAGTCCATGTTGCATTCCTGTCTCCTGAGAAATAAAGTTAACCCCCATCTTTTTTTCTTTCTTCTTTTTGAACAACATCCCACATCCATGCAGATATGACATTGGAACTATTTCTTCCTTAAAAGGTTTGTCTTTCTGTCCTGGGAAACTAACTGGTCACAGTTTTGGAGAAGTTTATTGAGACCTGAAGATGGGTCTCAGGAGGAACCTGAGATTCCTGGTGTTGGTCGGTGAAGCAGAACTCAGAGCAGGTACGTGACTTCAGTTTTGTTCCTTTGGAGGCCTGAAAGATAACCCCTTAGAAGAATGTCATAAAATGTGGGGGTGGGACTTAGAAGCAGGCTTTGCTTCCCAATCAGAACTCTCACTTCTCCTCACATTTTTATCTGCTTTGCCACGAGTTTATTTGAGGCTGCTCTGCTTGCATGGGAGAGTAATTTCAAGGTGGGGCTGAATTATAAAAAGTGGGAGGGGCTGACCTACATTGTGCCTGCTGTTTCCAGTCTGCAGACAGATATGCAGTCTGTACAAAAAGAACATGTTTTTCTGCAAAGATTTTCTGTTATTACTATACAGCAGTGTGTAGTATGGAATTTATGCACCTTTGTTCTTTCATGTTCTTTTCAGGAAAGGTGTGAACTCCCACTTATTTCAAATATGCAGCGTTCTGATGGCTGTCAAGCGCTTCAGTTCAAGTGTGAGCATCAAAGCCGAGCTGAACTCAAACAGCGGCCTATCCCTCAGCAGGAGAACATATCTGTGCCACATTTTTTCCCCTCTTAGTTTCCTGGTTCCTGCAACTCCTTGTAAACACTCATATCCCATTTGACCCAGAGGACACACTAACTGCAGCACCTGCGTCTGTGACTCTCCTGAAGGTCAACATGGCTGGAACTCCTCCAAAGTCAACACTGAGCAATAAGATGCAGACAACTGCCATTTCCAGGGAGCTCCGTCAACACAGACGACCCTTTCCCCAACCGCGCGTTTGAGCTAATCACGGAAAAATTTGCCTATGAGTCTTGAAATGCTTGAGTTGTTACACCGAGCTAAACAAGCTTAAGAATAATTTTTTTTATAGGTCACTGCTGCTTTGCTTTATGTGACTGTTGACCTAATTCTCAGCCCTGGACAGGTGCAGAAAACAAAAACAGAGGCAAAGTTACTGAGGGTAATTTGGTGCAATTGAGCCCTCCCATTAGTGACTTGCAGGCGTGCACACAGAGGAGGCGTGCACAACCCACACGTATATCGGCACACACACAACTACCTTTGACTGAGCCCTGTGGAATCAAAACAACCACGCTCACCCTGCCTGGTCTGAAAGAAACACTGGCAGCTGTTTATAACTCCAGTGTTGTGTAACACATTACTCCAGCCTCTCTGACCTACACACTCTATGAACTCAGGGGCAGGTTGGGAAAGAGGACATAACATCAAAAGTTTCAAATTTATTAAATGCTGTGTAGTATGGAGATAATTTTATTCCATTACTGATGCAAGCAAAGAACAAAGTTTGATCCTAGAAATGTAACTTGTTAACTAAAAATGATTTTTTTACTAAATTTTATTGTTATTAGTATCATATTTTCTTCTTTTTCACCTTTCATAAAAAAAAATCCTAATTTATTTAATTTTTTCAAATTTCTTCCTTTCAGATAGAGTTTTCCAAATTGCATTCTTTTCAAGTTACGTTTTCAGACTTTCCTTTGAAGTGGAGATGCATTTTTATTGGTCTGCACGAACATTAGCAACAACATTGTAACGGTTAATATCATTTTTTAAATGCATTTTCAAAAGAAAGCAATTTGTAAAACTTCATCTTAAAATAAGAAAGTTGAAAATTTTAATATGGAAATCAAATAAAAACTAAATCAAAAAAAAGTTTTAAAAGTTA
Organism: Cyprinodon variegatus; assembly: GCF_000732505.1. Lineage (NCBI taxonomy): Eukaryota > Metazoa > Chordata > Actinopteri > Cyprinodontiformes > Cyprinodontidae > Cyprinodon > Cyprinodon variegatus. The sequence goes on along the minus strand of NW_015151963.1, from coordinate 82,627 downwards.
AGTTAAAATACAAAGTAAAAACACACATTTCTGGATTGCATTTCTTTAAACTTCTATTTAGAAAACATGCATTAATTGCATTAATAATGAAACGAAACTCCAAACTTGTTTTGCTGTCAGACCCATTCACTTGTGCTGTTGCACGTCTCGTAAAAAAAGGAGGACGCCGTAAAACCCTTGACAGCAGTTGTGTCAATATTTGGATGAGGTCTGCTGCAACACTTTATGACGCATGTTTTATAGATCAGGCCTCATCCAGCAGCATGTGAGGCTCCACATTAACACCCAAAGATTTTCAGCAATATCTGCTTTGTGTCAATAAATTGGTACAAAATATGTTAAGAATATTGATGATATTCACATGCAACTCTTTGTGATTAAACGATTTATGTGAAAGAGCATAAACATGAGATGTCGGTGAGATGGATGGAAAATTTGACACTGGATTTCAGAATATTTATGACAAATAGTTTTAAAGTGCTGTATGACGTCCCCTTCACTTTGATCTATAAAATAAAATCCAGTAAAGCTCTCTAAGAGGTGCAATAAAACGTTAGCCATCGATGATGTGGAGCACCACGGGTTCAGCTTTACACATTACTAATCTGGGACTGATTCCTTCAAATCTATTTATTGAACTTTTGACATTGGATGAATAATAGTAATTGCAGCATAAATGTACTCGATAGATAGAGGTGGGGCACTTGACCTTTAGTGACCTATGTAAGCTTTCAGTGATACAATTGTTGCTGCACAATCATAGCACAAACTTTTGGAATCGGGGCTGGTTGACCTTTTGACTTTTGAACTTTGGTGAACAAATTTAAAACAAAGGCCGTTTCTCAATATGTGTACTTCTGCGTTCTTATGTGCTCATGAAACGTCATCATCCTCAGCCCTAAAACTGATCCGGTTCACAAGAACTCAAGACCGAGAACGGAGAACGGCCATTTCTCAATATGTGTACTTGTGCGTTCTTATGTGCTCGTGAAACGTCATCAGCCTCAGCCCTAGTACTGTTTCAAATCACAAGAACAGCAGAAGGAGAAGAGACAAAGTTCCCGGATGTTGTTCTCACCCCTCCCTCTTTACCCAGCATACATCAGAGCAGACTTGTCCGTTCGTGAGACTGACAGCTGTCCCAGCATGCACTGCAGCAGCAGCAGCTTTCAATGGAGCGCTCATAGAGCTCAAAGTATTACGTTAAAAGTTCTCTTTTCTGTTGCTGTTGTTCAATAAAAGTCCATTTTAAGATAATTTGAGGTGAGAATATTATACTTTTATGCATCACTATATGGTCCATTTACCAGTTTAATGTGTACCGGTAATAAAAAAAAAATTCCAATGTTGAGAGGACCATGGCAACTAGCGGACCTCCGAGTTTAAAAGCAGCCAGGGCTAACCTTAGCCCGTCTGCAGCAGCCCTCTCTCTAGGCATAGAAGGATGTGAAGTACCGCTGGCTCTGATGACGATTTATTTATTTTTTTATTTGGAAAATGTTTTTTTGATTTGTGTTTATCTATATTTATTTGTGTTTATTATTCCCCCACTAAATGAAAAAGGTAAGTATTTACTATTATTTAGAGACTATTAATAAGAGGAGGTGAAATGCCACTCCCTACGATCTGAGTGTGTGGTGACGTCACAAGTACACTTCTTTTCCAATTGACCCAGATTAATGCTGCGTGCTCCCGTTCTCCATTATTTCCTGTGTTCATGTCAAGAAAATACTTGGTGAGGACACAAGTCTGTGCTTGCGTTCGTGTGAATAGAGAAACAGCCAAAATTTGCTGCATAAATGCAGCACAAAAGTTCTACACCATTTTTGTTTGATTGGAAAAGGTGGGACAACTTCACTCAGCTTGTTTTCCAACCAAAAATGAAAACAAACTTCTTAATCCGAGGCCACCTTAAGCCATGATTTGTGGAGCACAGAGATAAAACTGAGCATGATGCTCTACTTAAATAGCCAGGCGGTAAAACAAACAAACTTGGAAATTTAGCCTGAATTTTCTCTCTGAGAAAACACAGAATCAAACTGTATTTTTTAGAAAACATGGAGTCAAATAACAAATGTACAATACGGAGTCTATTGATAGTTTCTAATCTATTTCTAGGTTCTGGAAAATGAGTGGCCAAGACCAGTTTACATAAAGCTGCCTTTACCTGACCGCCTTAGCGAGCACCTACCTTAACTATGCTGCACCTGCACAGTAAAAAAAACTCCCACTTTCTCCAGTCAGTCAGCCATGATACGAGGCAGAGATGCTATCAGTTGAGACCAAGTTGGTCTTTTAGCAGCTAATCTTTACATTGACAGCAACTGTTCTTTTTTATTTAGATAATCTCAATGTTATGAAAAAAAAGTTTTCAGCTGCCATAAATGAGCATGTTTTGGTGTTGCATGGATTGTGAAAAAGATAATATTTCAATATTTCATGATATTGAGTTTGGAAGGCTTGAGAACATTTTATATAAAACTTTGAAAGAAAAATAAGGATTTAAAAATAAACTTAAGATTTGAGCCGCTCTTGGCGCCTCAACAGATTAGGAATGAGAAACTGTTGGCAGGTCAAACGGTCATGCACTCTGCTTTACTGACATTATAGGAGAGAAGAAACAAGATGGCAAATGTTTAAAGAAGACATGGGGAGCCCTGCGTCCAGAATATTAGTGGTGGGCATCTAGAATTGGTTGACAGGTGGCATCACCTGCTGTTCAGATGCTCTGCATTCCGGCTGACCAAACCTGAGCTATATTTCTAAGAAAAAGTAAGACAAAGCTTTGGTGCAGACACTATAAGAGACATAATCCCTCTGGTATTTTACTTGGACTGAGACAATTGCCATGATGAGAGAAAATAGAAACATTTTTCTCTTCCTGCAATCAGGCTTTCACAGTTCTTCACAAAGCATTATCTAGACCCAACAGATTTTCTTGTATGATGTCTGACAATTGTGTGAAAAGTAAGTGCAGAAGAAGGTGTGATACAAATATGCTGCAGTAGCAGGGCTCCATTAGTGCTCTTTCATGCCATGTTGAATAAATGAAAATGCTACAGTTCTACGTCCCAAAGAAATGTCTGGCCTCAACTGCAGCAAAAGTTAATTGAACCACGTATGGGCTCACACTTCTTAAATAAACATGTTAAATAAAGGGAAAATAATTCAAATCAGTGCATTATTGAATGAGTTGACAGTGTATTTTGGTCAGAGGTTACAGTAGTTCAAGTGGTGAAAGTTCTGCTAACTTTTGTATTTTTGTTCTGAAAAATTTGGACTATAAAGACAGTTATAAAAATAGTATGGTTTTTCGCTCACTGAAAATAAATTATTAATTTAAAGTCTAAATAAATCTAAATAATGATTTGATCATGGTTAAGTCATCAGTAGCTACCCAGGGGTTGTAACTGCAGGGGGTTGGCCCATTGGCTAGAGAACAGAGCATTAGCTTCCTAAAGGTGCATAGCCACATTATTTTAGATTTTTTAAAATGTATACAACAGTAACTCATTCAAAAGATTACAACGTCCTGCCAGCATTTTTTTTGTGTTTCATGGTTTGTTTTTGCTCACTTTGTAAGCAAATAAAGTCATTTGTGTTTATTTACACAATAACAACAGAGGTACATAAATGCACATTTCACAGTGAGTCAACAAGAAAGTGTGAAAATAAAGAAGAAAAGTCCAAGAACCAAATGCAAAAAGAAAAAAACAGTTCCAAACTGGATAAGACTTGAGGAATGCTGGGAACACTGTACTGTATAAATCTTAGTGGCACAAACTAAAGCTGCTGTGGCGTTCATAAGTAGAGGCTAAATTGATGTTGGATGTATGAGTAAATGTCCTTAGTAATACTTGTGGCGCCAGCATACGGCAGGCTTTCTTCTGTCATTGAGCCCCAGGGCAGCTGTTGCTACACTGTAGTTTGTCACCATCAGTGTGGGTGAATGAATGAAAGTAATATAAAGCGCTTTGGTCAAGTCCTCTGACATGAAATAAAAAAGTGCTATACAAGTAGATGCCATTTACCATTTGATACTAATGATAGCAATGCTATGCTTAGTTTCTTCAGTCTAAGTACAAACAACATTATGAACATGTAGTTTGATTGGTTCTAACCTTGATGCTGTTTCCCTTTTTGCTTTTTTGTGGGAACAGGAATATTGTTTTCCATTGATGTTCTGACAGGAGACTTTGGGGAAAATTCACTAAATCTTAAAGTTGCTTAGATAAATTATGATAATTAGCCATAATCAAAATTGGTTGATCTTCGACCAAACTGAGCTGCCACTACCTAATGCTAACATAATGCATTGCAGAACAGTCAGGCTCTTTTTACTAGCTGCCTAAATGATCACCATCTGGTTGTGTGGTAGTGCCAACAGATGGTGTCGTGTCTGTTTTTGTCTGCTCTTTGCACCAGATGCTGGAATTCTATTTAGGATTAAGATAGGCATACACTCTACAATTTTATCCCCTTTTCAGGCCAACTTTCCAGTCGTGCGATGAATTTTTTGATCGGGCCGACTTTCCGCCTGATCAGGCATCATACATCGTAAAGTGTACAGGGGGTAACGAGGGCCGATCAGCCTCAAATGACGACTTCCCAATCAGGAATCGTAAGGTCGGGAGAAAATCAAACATGTTTGAATTTCAGTCTGCTGTCGCTCAGTGCACAAACAAGGATTCCTCTTCTTCCTCTCAAACTAAAGCACAGAAGCATGGCAGGGGTGTGAGTAAAATAGAGTTCTTTCTGTGACATTGACAGACCATAGTAGCCACATTTGCTCGGGCATGTCTTGTCCAAATACATTGTCGACTTTTCTTTTTAGGGTTTTTAGCACACAAAATTGCACAAATTGCCAAGTTTTACTCTAGTGAGCTTCATATTCCTCTTCTGTTCGAGTCAGATGACACCATCTCACTGTGGAGCTGTGTCCGAAGTGGATTTTGGACGTGCAGTGTGAGCAGGTAGAGTTCATCAGAGCGTCGGGCCACACAGTGTGTAGCTGTGTGCAACAATTGAAAAAATCACACAATGTATGCCCAACTTAAGAAAAAAGCTAAAGTCTAAACATTGTCAGGATGGATGCTTGATGTTTTGAATTTCCCCACTGATAGGCAGTATGTTCTAAAGAAAAAAAAGCTGTTTTCTTTCTTGTTTTTATTTCTTTCTTTCTTTTTTTTTTACTAAGAAACTTATGATTTGTTGTTTGAACATTTTCTAAGTCACAGATAGTTTTCCAGAAATAAGAAAAACTAAGGTTACAGTCACATGGAATTCAAAGTTTGGCAAAACGAAAGAGCAAAACTTGAGTGGCTAAGATGAATCCTTAAAATCATAATTTGATGGAAGTTTTTCACCTTAACATTTAGAGTTCTGCCAACTTCTCTTTCTAGTGCAGATGAATCTAAAACCAATACCCTCCACACTTTGAAGATCTTCATTTCCGTTCTTCCATGATGTTGCAGTATTGTGTATCAGTTCATCACATAAAATCCCAATAAAACATATTAAGTGGTTGAATTGTTTGGCTCTGGCAACGTCTCTGCTCATAAAATCACAAAATATTGAAGTTGTTTGCAACATATTGCACAACATTACTGTTTGGATATATTGGAGTTCCAAACTATTTAATAAAAGGTTTGAAGGTTTGTTGTGCGATTGTGAAATCTGTCTCTTCAGCTTCTTGCAGCATTCTTTGATTTATTGTCTTGGCCTTATAAAAATGTTTTAGGTTCTGTTGATGTGATTAGACTCTAATTTGTTTGCATTTGCTCGAGTTAAGCATTGCGCCACAGAGACTTCTCTCATGGCAGCTGGATGAATTGATAAACGGTGGGATTTCTAAGTTTCTGTTTGCTTCACTGCTGTTTAAAATCCTTCATCTCTATCGACATAATTTCATCTCCTCTTTAGGTGTTGCTGTGTTGTTTAAAAAACAGTTATAAACCCCTTTGATAGTCCAAGGATTTAAACACAGCATTTTTTGTATATGCCTTTTGGGATGTTATAGGAATCCTTGCTTTCTTTTTCCAATTGTTTCACTAATACTTTAAGTGCATCTGGAAAGTATTCCCTGCACTTCTTTTCATATTTTGGTGATTTTAAACCTAATTCCAAATGGTTTTCAATTGATCTCCTTCCTAGTAACCCTATTTGAACCAACATTTCCTGATCTCTCCAGAGATGTCCAATCAGATTCAAGTCTGGACTCTGACTTTACCAATCCAGAACATTCGCAGTGGTTCTGATGTCAGTCCTTTGAGATCTCGGCGTTCGGTTGTTCCTCTTTTCTAATATCAAGAGCTCTGAAGCAGGTTTCATCCAGATTGTTTGTACATACATTTTTCCTTCTATCTTTGCTTATCTTCCTGTTCCTACATCTCTACAGCATGATGCCTCCACTACCATGCTCCACTGTTGCGAAAGCATTGGCCTGGTTATGAGCGCTGCCTGGTTTCCACCAGAGTTTAGTCTTTTTCTCATGAGACCAGATTATTTTGATCTTCATGGTCTTTGATCCCCTTACATAGAACAAAACTCAATGTTCTACTGCATTTTGCACCATTTTTATTTATTTTGGACTGCACTGAACCTTTCTATATCAATGCCTTTTGCACCAGGTCTTTATTGGTTTTATTG
>NW_015151963.1:56612-75267 GCF_000732505.1 Cyprinodon variegatus | reverse complement strand
TTTCTTTTTGGATACTCTGTGTATAAAAGATGACAGTAGAGTTTGCCTAAGCCTAAGTCTGTGAGAGTCCTTCTGGGGTTCATGTTCCATTTTAAATAGTGGCTTTCATCAGCTCACTTTACCAAACAGGGCTGCCGGTGGATCTATGCAGAGATGGTTGCCCTTCTTGAACGTTCTGTCTTCACAGAGGAATGCTGATGCTCTGAAAGAGGGACTGCAGAGTTCTTGGTCCCCACCTTGACTGAAGCCATTCTACAACTAGTCCTGGTTCCAAACTTCTACAATCGTGAAGGATGGATATCATTGAAAGGAAAGGATTCTGGGAGGATTTAAATCCTTTGATTTATGTCTTTTTTTTTCTTCAGAAGGATTTTGGATCAACATCAGGTGATTGCATGTTCTAGCAGCTGTGGTGTAAACTTGATCCTTAAAAACCAAAGCATGTCCGCTTGACAGGCAAAGGAATTTAATAACCAACACTTTGTGTTGATGTTCTTGGCCGAGGCAGCGACTTAATCAAAAACGATAGTTTGGATCAACTATTTTTATTCAACAAATAAAGTGGTTCACTTAATATTTGTCAATGAATATTGATAAATAGATATAGAGTAAAGTAATTATATGTATTTTTAGAGGATTGCCAGTATGTTCCATGGTTATTTCTGGGGTCACAGGCTGAAATGTTTGGGAACCCCTTAATTAGAGTATAAATTAAAACTTTGAATTGTCTTAAGTCAATGAATTCAATGAATTCAATGAAAATTCTTTAAAAAATTTGGTGAATTAACGCCCATATTTAGTGTACGTTTCCAATATGGATTAGAAAATGTAAATAGATTTGGTAAAACTAAGCTGATAAGTGCACAGTGCTTTTAAAATCAGGAATCCACTCACAGAGTTTTGGTGCTTGTGGCCCTGCAGTTTTGGCCTGAGAGCTCGGGTGTGTTTCAGAGTTGGGCCCCAGAGTGATCGACCACATTTTTCAGATTTTCTTCTCTATTTTGCATCTGTTAGCTGCATGGCTCTGTGACCCGACATGTAGGCAAAGAGTGGATCAAAAGACAAGGGCAGATCTTTTTAGTCTCTTTATTCCCTCCCTGAGATCTCTAGGCCTCCATCATCTTTTACTTTGATTCCTCACCAAGCTATTTCATTCCAACTGGTTAGAGCATCATACATGTTTCACTTTCCTTTGTTCTGTCCCTCTTCGTCCCCCCTGATTTTGTTTCTCCTCTTTCTAATAGGAAGCAGCAGACCCTGCTGTTGTGGGAGAAATACACCCTCAAGCAGGTCGCTTGTTGTGTGCTGGTCAGAAGCAGAATCATTCAGCTTTGCTGAAGGGATGCATGAGTGTGTGTGTGGGGGGATGTCCCACTCCACTGCAGACAAGGAATTTGAGGCACTGTGTTTTTTGGGATCCTTTCACCTGACTTCCTGTTGCAAACCCAGGTAGTAATTTCATTATAAAAATAAAAAAGCCCAGCTTCTCAATATATCAAGTTACATTTATACATTTATTTTTGTTTTAATGTCAGCTAGTAGGTATTATTATATTGTCCAAATATAAAAGGTAAACTTTCCTTTCATCAGTAAAACAAACAGCATTCCTTGAATAATGGCTGTCTGACATATGTACATATTTTGATGCCTTTAGTGCCTTTAATTGTTATAGTCATTAAAATATAGAAAACTCATTTTATATATATATATATATATATATATATATATATATATATATATATATATATATATATATATATATATATATATAACTTAAGCGTTATCATTGGAGGGAAATGTCTTCATGGCAGGAAGGATTTGATTTATGTCTTTTTTTTCTTCAAAAGGGTTTTGGATCAACATCAGGTGATTGCATGTTGTAGCAGCTGTGGTGTAAACTTGATGATCTTTAAAAACCAAAGCGTGTCAGCTTGACAGGCAAGGGAATTTAATAACCAGCACTTTGTGTTGATGTTCTTGGCAGAGACAGTGACTTCATCAAAACGATAGATCAACTGTTTTTATTCATACGCATCATTATTCTCTCACATTGCCAGACTGCAGGTTATGTGTTTTTCATTGTGTTTGCAGATGAGCGTTAAAGTTCAGATGAGAATCTTTCTCATCTTCTTACCTGAATCTGATCAGATAGCTACAAAAACAAAACATCTGTCAGATGCCTTATGTTTGATCCTGGAAAACATCCAGATTTGCCTCACCTGCTTTGTTCTCTTTAAATTCCTACCTCCTAACCCTTAGCCTGTCTATAAGGTGGAACCAGGTAATGTGAGAACTGACTGTCTCCTCTGTACAGAGGATCGCTGTTTGCCAAAGACAAACCAAATCAAGCCAAGGCCTTCGTCGGTCCCCTCCCTGCGTCTCTGCCTCATATTAGTTCTCCTTTCAGCCTCTGCTCCCGTCTCGCGCACAGTGACCTACTTTCCTCATGACCTGTTTATGCAAGCGGCGCCGCAGCAGTAAGTCAAATCAGGAAAACAAGGAGCGCAGCAAAACTGTGGCCTGAGGTCGGCTGTGATTTCACTTGGTGTCACCTTGTTCTTATAACCAGAAAGAAGCAACGCTAAATGAGCAAAGCCTCTATAACAGTTTGCTTTGTTTTATTTTCTTGCTCCGCTTGCATCCATGTGGGAATGTGGATGTGTTTGCAAATGCATGTGTGTCAGTGAGAGCATTGTAAAGGGCACTGATGTGTCCATCTCAAAGAAGGCCTTTGTTTGCAGGCTAAGATGAAGTTAGTGTGCTGGGTTAACTTCCCCCCCTCTCATATCCTCCACCCCGCCCCTCCTTTTGCCCTTTATGCTGTTATGAAAATGACTTCCTTCTGTTTTTTGGTGGACATGAGGCAAAGAAAAAAACATTTTCCAAGTTCACTGCATTGCTGTGCTCTATAATACAGCTACTAGATGTCTAATGTCACCATTGTGTAAAATATTAGGGAAAAATGTGATTGTTGTTCATCCAACCAGGATCACTGAAATGATTCTTTGGGTTCTGTAGGTTGGCAGAACCCCTGAGCTTCCAAGAAACAAGAGAAATATCTTAAATATCTTTTTTTCTTGTACTCTAGATGAAAATAATTGCTTGCTTTAATCTAAGTTTCTATGAATTTGAAGCAAAAAAAATAAATATATACTATATATATTTTTTTTATTCACAAAAATGTTCTATGCTGCAAAGAATCCCTTATGTGGAATAGGTGGAGCAGTCTAACTAAACTGACTTCTATGTATTTTAAGATTTTTAACTAGATTACCTTTATTTCCCTGAGTGAAGGAGTACTAAACTCACACTCACCTACGACTCTTGTATTGTATTCACTACCTCTTAATGCCTATGGAAACTAAGTTTAAAAGACAGCTAAATAAAACATTAAAAATCTAATTAAACAGATATACGTAATATCCATCATGTCCAATTTAATATAAAGAGACTAAATGCAATTTTCTACTCTGCAACAATGTTTTGTCAAAGTGCATACAATGTGCTTATGTTAAGTTGAGATTTGATTATGGATGAAAAGAGAGAAAAATAGTAAAAAAAATAAATAAAGCCTCATGCTCAGACGGGCTTTGACCAGCATAACTCTAAAGCCGATTTATGCCCTTTCTTTTCTCCTACCTTGCATTTTAGCTATTTGTCTGCATCAGGTGGCAGAAGTGAACAGTAGTGGTTCTAGACGGATTTCACCAGGGTGGGGCTAGTGGTGTTTTTCATGGGGGCACAGAGCATAAAGGATAGTAAAACAAACCCTCCCAAAAAATAAACACAGAGCAAAAGTTTATCATCCAATACATAAAGAGAGCCATAAAGCAACCTACTACTGTGGAGGCCCTTATCCAGCATTTGCCCCTGTTGGCCCCTGTAAACAGAAAAGCAATACTGAACATGCAGAGAAATATAGGAACTCACAAACCTTATCTTCTTTCAACTATATAAAATTGAGTTCACATTAGAACATCAATTAGAAGATTTGGGATATTGGGTGATTAACCAACACAGAGTTTTACATAACTGTGAAACAGAATACAGCATAGTGTGGCATGCATTTAGATGTATTTAACACTTTGCTGCAAAAATGGATTTGAAAATAATAATAGATTTCTTAAATCAATTCATTTCTTAGAATAAGTGCAGTTGCCCTTTATGTAAATAGGTAAATGCACTGCTCTGACAATGGAAAGTGTAATTTGGCCTAAAAACAAGAGGATTAGATATTATGCACTTGAATAAAGATGGTGGAGTTATTTTTTTAAAATCATTTTAATCATAGATTATCTTATTTTAATTATCTGCGCAAACCAAGAGGATATAAACTTATTTCAAGAAAAATTGACCCACTTCTACTTCATTTTTGCAGTTATACTGACACACCATTCTAATATGGAGTGAAACTAGTTACCTTTAGTATTCATTGAATAAGCTAGCTAAGCTCACAACTATGTTAAATTCACTATTAGGATAAGTAACCCTATGCCATTGCAAAAGCTAAAATCTAAGTGGGTCATTTTTTTTCTTGAAATAGAACCCAATTCCTGTACTTTGAGCAGGTAAGGCAATTTGTCTACAGAATAAGATGATTTACATTTAAAATAAGAAACAATATCGTATCGTATTTTAAGAGCATTGTATCTAATTATGTTGTTTTAAAGAAAAAACAAAAGCAATTTCCATTTGTAGATTGTTTTATTTACCTGCACATATTAAAAGAAAATAAACAAATTTAAAGAATTTGTACTTATTTCCAGATTAGATTATTAGATTATGATCATAACCATGAACACACCATCAGGTCTTCAGCAGCCAAAATTTGGATGGATCTAAATAGAGGACAGAACACTTCATAAAGCCAGAGAGACATTTATTTATTTCAGATCATTTTCTAAGAAGATCCAGAGGACAGGCAAAGACACACTGGATGCTGGCCTTGGAGCACCTCAGGCTTCCCCCAGAGGAGCTGGAGGAGGGGTCCGGGGAGAGGGATGTCTGAGATTCTGCTGCCCCTCATGACCCGGTCACCGTGAATGAAAGGTGATTTCAAGCACAAGTAAATTTTTATGTGTTAGAATGCCCTAATCCAGGCGTTGCCAAAGTGACACCAAATGGGGGATCGCAAGATGGTTTTCACAATCGTTGTGTGACCCCTCAGGTGCAGGGAGAGTCAAAAAATATTGTGAAGTAAAAAAAAAATTGTGGCCAGTTAAACCAAATAAATAAGCCATGCTGTAAGTAGTTGTAAAACACATTTGTTTAAATACATTTTTCATCTTATACAGTGAGTTAAATATTAAATAAGCTGCTAAATTATAAAAAAGCTCAAATTAATAATTAAAAATGCATTTTCAAGTATAAAAAAAAGTTAAATGTCATTAGATAAGCATACATTTATTCACAATTTTTACAATTAGTTCATTTAAAGGTGTAGTGGAGGATTTTCACGACTCACCCTCTCCACTTTAAAAAAAAAATGCACATGCACAATCTTGTACCCAAGAGGGATGGGCTCATAGGTGCATTTCTCCTCGTGCACGCTCTGTTTGAAAATGGTTGCTTTTGCATCACTCATAAAAGCTTACTGTCCAAAAGAAGATTTTCAATTCAAAAAGCATATGTACTTCCTGCAGAGGATGAGGAGAGAATACATTCGGGGCTCCTCTTCTGTAAATAAAAGATATTTCATCCTAGCTCTGCGTGTCACCAGCCTATAACATCATCAATGACCCCTTACACCCCCACCATGGACTATTCTCCCTCCTGCCCTCTGGGAAGAGGCTTCGAAGCATCCAATGCAGGTCCAGCAAACAGCTTCTTCCCCACCGCCATCAGACTGCTGAACTGTTGAAAAAACTTTAAATCATGTCACAGACTCTGCATCACACTGACAACACCAAACCCAAATACTGCATAAATGCACCATATATATTATTGATTTGAACTTCCATATCATTGTGTTCTTTTGCACCATATTTTTTCTTCCACACTGTTTACATTTGAGCACTGCTGCACTTTAAGGAATGGAAATGTTATTAAAGCTGTACAAAACTAAAGTTGTCTAAGTCTAAGGTGTAAAGAGCTGCTAGAGACACTGCATCAAAAGGCACTGTGTCTTTTTAAGAACATTAAGTTTAGCCTAGTAATCTAGCCCCACCCACACACGTCCAAAATCCGTTTTTCCTGCGAGTGGTCTAGCCTCGATCAATGACCCAGGCCCTAGAACTGGCGGGCCAATCACAACGCAGAGATGTGTTTTGAATTTCTGGATGCAAAGAAGGCGGGGTTTTGAGGGCGTGACGATAAAGCTGCACGACGCTGGAGAAAGCACAACAATGAAGATGGAAACAACTATGGAACATTTCTCATTTGACTCAGCTTTGGAATCAGGGGTATTCGCCGTTTTACCGACAGGCTGTTTGTTTGCACTACCCCGCGAGCTTTCTGTTGCGCTTACTACGTCACAGTCAGTTGCGCTCATTGGTCAGAGCGTTGGCCAAGAGGCACAGACATGGTTTGAAAAACAAAAGGTTGTTCTCATCAACAATCTTCCGATGTCTCATTCATCGGGGCCAGACTAAATTATACATTTAATCTCAAATTTAGTCTGGTTTATCAGGCTACTTTAAGTTACTTTGTTTGAAATTTTACACAAATATTTTAGAAAGATACATTCAGAGATTTGTTTGTGAAAAGTCAAAGTGACAAAGATGAAGCCAGGGGAGAAACATTGCATTTAAGACCTGCTGTAATGTTACATTCCATGTATTATGAATGTCCATGAATCAATTTTTTGCCTCACATCTGGACCGTACTAGTTTTTTCTTGTCCCATCTTTACTTAGTCTCTAACTTATTCTGGAGAGTTAAATGCTGAGGCTGAAACAATGAAAGCTCATCTTTTATGGATTTTCAGTGTTAATGCCAGTGCTGGATTTAATGACATCCTCATGCAGTGAGCTGGTAGAAGTAGGCCAGTGTTACATCACACAAGCTCTACTTTGTGTTTTCTGGCAAAGTGTGTCAGTATGTCGCTGCTGCACTTTTCTCATTGCAGACTGGTTAAAGTTGCCTATTAGAGAAAGCTGCCAACTGTTAATGATAGAGCCGATTAATTATTGACCCTCCTCCGGTTAAACTTTGAACCGTTTTCCCTGAGAATAATCGTAGAGGTGTAAAGTAGAGAAACTAGGAAGAAAAAAAAGACTGTATTAATGGAACACTGTTAGCCAAAAATCTGTTTTCTAGTTAATTTCTAAGTAATTCCAGTAGGAATAACAAAAAAACCAGCAAACCTCTACTAAGAAATGCACCGATTGTACTTTCCCTGACCGAAGGTAATTTCTGATATTATTATGATTTTTCTTCCCTAAACAATTGAAACAAAGAAAGAGGAAAAGATTTTCTTCAGGTTTTTACATAGAAGTGAGTAATTTGGATCCCAAGAACAATATATTAAATACAGGAACTAGATTATTATTTTCATACACTAAAGCACATGTGCCTGATGTTTATCAAGCTGAAAAAGTGCTTCAGGGTAAATTCTGTTAGCTGATGCATTTTAGACTAATAAATGGTTAGAATTCTTAGCTTTGAAGAACTTAACAGATGAATAAAAATAGAAGGGTTCATTCAGAGCCAATTAAAGGGAAATCACCTCATCCTAGTATCCTGCATTTCATTGGTAAATCTCTAATATGAAAAAAAAAGAATAGAAAGGTAAAAAGAATTTCAGGTTTCTTCAGGCTTTGCTTTCCAGACAGCTTATTCATCTACAGCAAGATGTAAAATAGAAATAGTTACCATGGATTTGGTCCAGATATGAGTTTGACTACTATGTTTTACAATCGGGAGCAGAGATAAAGATGAAAGTAGAAAAAGGGATGCAAAAGGAATAGGATGGAAAGAAAGTAAAAGAAAGAAGGAAGAATAAACTAAGTGGGAAGAAAAGAATGTAAAGAGGCAAGGTAAGAAGGTTGTTAGGAAGGGAGGTGTGATCTGAGGAGGAAAGGAAGTGAGGAAGACAGCAGGACAAAAAAGAGAAAAACAGGATTAAGGTAAAAGAGATAAGGAAAAGAGAGGAAGAAAATATAGGAAAAAGGCAAATAAGAAATATAGAACATAAGAAATAGAGAAAAAAAAAAAAAAGAAACAAGCATGAGATAAAAAAGTAAAGTGTCATTAGATGTAGGAATAATATCCCAGAATGTCCAAAATGACGTGGGGAAGATGCCTGCTTATAAATTGGCTCCTTTTACCTGGAATCCAAATCTCTCAGGACCTCTCATTTCAGATGGATATAAGATGTGTTTCTGCTTTTATTATATGTTTTAACATTAGAAATTGAAACCTGTTTGCTTGCTGCTGGGGAGCTGTCTCCGATTAAATAAAGGTAAAATGAAAACAATAAATAAAAGGTGGTCATCTTTACAGTAATGTCTATATTTTCCTGGAAAACACCCAGGTTAATTAAATTGCATACTTTTGCAGAGTTCCAAGGAACTGTGACTATTGCTCAGATATTTTCTTTCCTTGGTAATGATGAATAATTTTCTTGTGCAAAGCAATTATAAATGTATGGCCTAACTGGTGATTCTGGTAAATTATTAATAGCTTAGCGTTTATAATGATTGGATGACCAACTAACCTGCCTGTTGTGTTGAAATTCAGCAGAACCTGAGAGGTAAATTCTATGAAGCAGGAAGGATAAAAAAAAGACTCAGAAACAGAAATTTTCATTGATATGTCGGCAGGGCAACATTATTTTTTATTTTTTCTTGAAATGCTCCCGTCTTTCAACAATGAACATTAGTGTCTTTACATGGTTATGATAAACCAGACCAACTGCCACCCATCTCTACACACCACACCAAAGTTTTGCCTTGTCTCGTCCATTTCATTTTCATAAAAACCATCATCAAAACCACAAACTTTACCATTTAATACACACCAAAAAAAAAAAAGAAATAAAAAAAAAAGTGGGGGACGAAGAGGAATGAGGCAAATACATGTAATCACAGTCAGTAGGAGCAAAGACACGGCATAGAGAAAAAAAACAAAACACCCGGACTCAAAAGAAGATACGAAACCAATAAAACAAACATTACAGTGTTTGTGAACCTTTACATTTATACACAAGCACCAAAAAAGCCAAACAGATACATAGATAATAAACTAGAATCCAGTGAAGGCAATGTGTCACAATCCAGATGCAGAACTACCACGAAAAAAAGGGGATTTGCAACCCCCTGAAATGCATAATGGAGGCAAACAGGAAATAAGGGAGAGCCAACTCTACTTTCAATTAAAGCTCTAAATCAGAAATTTAGTCCAGTTTGATGATAAGCAGAGTTTGGCTTTGGAATTAAGCAACTCGGCTACAACCTTAAAATTTTTTTTTTCAATGTGTGTCATGGGGCTTTGTGGTCATATTTGGTCACACTACAGAACCGTGATCCATGACAGAAAAAGTAAACAGTAGGTATTCATGATTGAAGTTAAGTCTCAGTGCACTGCAGTGTTTTTTTTTTTTACATGTCCTAACTCCTTTTGCCTCTCCTCCTTCTCCACTACAAAAAGTTCTACTTTTAGGCTGATATGCATCTAAAAGGTTCTGTACACATTCTCTGTCTGTTGTTTTTTTTTTTTATTCTTTTTTTTATTATTATTTTTTACAGTGAATGGCATTTTGACGAAGAGGGAAATAAATACAGTGGGGCCAGTGAACGAATGGTAACAAGATACGGTTGATAAAGCTTAAAGAAACTAAAGGCTTAAAGCCTGCAGCCGGTGATTCCCACCAAATATTTAAAGGCTGGTTAAAGGTTTATTAATTCTAATGTTTTAATGAGGCCACCCTCTCAGGGAGAAAACGTATTTTCCTTTCAGTGCTCCTGGCTCTCCGAACTGGATGACCATTTCTCTGTAAACAAGACATTTTATTACTGATTAATCCCAAAAGCTTACAGAAGAGAGATGTTTAATCTGAATGTATCCTGTAGCAACCATTAACAGCACGGCTGTGCAGTAGGGGTGTAACAATGCAACTCGTGACACGAGAAATAGATCCAGTTATCAGGCAAGATCCTCAACAATAGAAACATGACATCATTTTCAGAAAAAAAGTTTTTATTTTTACTGGGGTCCTGTGACAAGTAAAATGTCAAACTACATATAGGAGGTTTGATTTGTATCATTTCTGTTCACTACACGTGTTTGATTGTGTTCATCAGGTTTATCAGGAAATCACACTGATGATGTAGAGGTTTTTAAAAACCTCATGTATCAAATATGATACATTTGGGGTTACAGGGTTACCATTAACAAGAATTAGGGGGTCCATATTATCTCTTTTTAAGCAAACATACAAAAAATTGCCAGTTCTTTTACATATATATCTCTGGAGTCTGTATATAACATTTAAGTCCAGGTTTGATTTGTCCACGCTTTCAGTTTCGCTCTTTCCTTCTAGTTTTTTTAAAAATAGCATTAATATTTTTGAAATTTCAAAAATGTATCGTAGAATAATCCAGTTTTAGAATTTATCATTTTACCTAATGTTTATTTCTGTATTTGGAGGCACCGATGGAGATGCTAACTTTAGCCTCGTTGACAGCTAATGCTCACTCTACAATCATTGAAGTCTGGTTTTAGGTCACACATGTTGCTGATATAAGAAACTAAGTACAACCCTACCCATTATCTACTAGCCTGTTAAATACTACATCCCATCTATGAGTCATGTGGTCCTTCCAATTTTGTAGCAACATATAATAAGCAATAAGGCGGCTCTCCGCCATCACACCGCAGTGGTTTTATATGGCAGATAGACACTCCTAGGGGTTAAAGAACAGCAGCTGATTTGATTTAAGCTTTTTTTCAAGGTGTTCTTGGCGATTTGGTGTGGCCGGTTAACAGGTTTGTCATCTCACAGCATCAGAACCGTCCTAGGCAGAGTGGGCTTTAGGAAGATGTGTCCAATATGATTTTAAAATGTTATGACCGAAGAGTTTTTAGATTTCAACCTTCGGATAAAGAGTCTCAACTTGTTTGAATCTGTAAAAATGTCACTTCAATGTCATGTTATATTTCCAATTGAATCAGGCCCTTAAAAAAATCTCCTGCCACGAGATCTCGTTGCACCCCCACTGTGCGATAGTTGTGATTTGTCAGAGAACAGTCATTTTCAGATACATCATTTCTGCTGCATTTCTACTGAATGTGTATTCATTTTTTTAAATAGATGCAGAAAATAGATACATGTATTCATTTACATCAAATTTATGTACAAAACAAGTGCTTCAAAAATAACTGTGATGTGATCTTTCGTGGAATAATGCAGATGGCTAAGAGGGAGAGGGGTTGGCAGAGGTAGGGCCAGGGAAGAGGTATGAAAACTAATAGTTGTTGTATTGGTGCTTCTTTGGTCGAAGGTGTTCATTTGCATTTGATTGTAGTTAAGGCAGAGACCCCATACATTTGTATGTTTATCTACATCTGAACATGTATCAAATTTGTGGTAAGTGGATTTTTTTCTTTTTACATTCCTTTTCGTATACTATCAAAAATGTGCTTTAGCCGGTGTATTCTGCTGGATGCTGCTGAATGAGAAAGTAGAAAAAACAGGGAGTTTCATTTCTCCTCACCCTATAGACAACATGCTTCAGTAAGTATGGAGAGGATGTAAGAAATGACAAAATCTGTACAACATATACAAATATGATACACAGCCCTACAATGTGTCCGTTTTTTTCTCCCAAATCGAGGGATAGGGAAGCCTGGAATCATGTCCCAGATGCTTCAGAAGGGCATTTTATGGTAGGGCAAAGGCATGATGGCAGAGCAGTCTTAGAGGAGAACTTGCCTCCTAATCTCGCCTCTTGTTCCGTCTCCCACCACTTTCCTTTTTGCCACTGTCTTTCCTTGGCCCCCCTTCTGATGCTACAAGTTTGCAAGCTCCACTTGGACGCTCTTGCTTAATGTTCTCCAAAGGCGAGAGGGAAAGGTAGGGGTGCTGAGGCAAAGGAGGTGGGGTAGCAGACGGCGGAGAGGTCGGGGAGTCTTGTCCAGAGCAGTTGCCACCACTACTGCCGCTACTCATTGCCCGGTGTTTGAGTCTGAGTTTGTGGGGCAGAGCTGTCCCCCTTACCTCCCCTTGGGGATCCCAGCCCTGCATCTGGAAGCAGCCTGGGTACTGGGGAAGAGGCAACCCGGACTGAAGGATCCCAGAAAGATGTTGGTTGTGGAGGCTGCTCATATCTGGGCAGGACAAAGACAGCGATTCCTCATCATCTGTCGATGCCTCTTTGTCAGAATTGCAGGGATCGCCGTCACTTAACGACGTTGATTGGCTTTGAAGATAACTGTTGGCTCGGGGTCCACCCTCGTAGCTAAGCACTGGTGGCTCCTCATCTTGTGCACTGAGGTAGGAATGATGAGGTTGCTGAAGATGCTGACACAACTGGGCCTGGGTGACGCCCTCTACCTGTTCACAGTGGGTAGCTACAGGTGATTCGTCCTCTTGTCTCTGCTCTAACTGTTGCTGGGTAAGTTGGCAGACTCTGTACACCTCTCTCTGTTTAACTTCACTAAAGCTGTCAGAAAGCTCATATTGAGGGGAGTCCAATGTCTTTCTCTCCAGTTGCTTTGTTACCTCAGCGAGAGTCTCTGAGGAGGTCTCTGTGATTGACTGCTGCAGTTGGCTGCTGCTGTGCTTTAAGGCTACTTGCACATCAACATCCTGGGGCCTGCTGACGATATCTACCGGATAGGAGGCACTGCTGGCACCATACAGGATTACACTTCTTTGGGCAGCAGGGGGGTTAGGGGTAGCCTGGCTGATGTTTTTGATAGCAGAAGCGGTTTCCTGATGGGGTTGTGATTGCTGCTGAATTAGATGGGGCTGGTGGTGATATGCAGCCTCCATCTCTTGTTGCTGCTTAATCTGGTGGTGTGCAGACGAAGAAGCTGGACCCCTGTGAATGTTGAACATAATCTGGGTTGTGGTGCCACTGGTGATGTCCATCTCCAATCTGTCGCCCTCCTGTTTGATCTCAAACGGAATCGGCTCAGGGCTGTCCCTGGATGAGCCATCGGACAGGTCAGAGAGGGAGCCTCGGGGAGAGTATTTCACCAGCTGCCTGTGGCCATCGCTGCGCCCTGACTGCTCTGTTTCTGAAGAGTCAGAGTTAATCATCACCTGAGAACCACTCGAGTAGCCGCTGGAGTAGTACTGAGTAGAAGAGGAGGATGAGGAACAGCCTCCATTTCCTGCATCGCTTCCTACGTTCATTTGTTGGCTCTTCTCGATGTAGGAGGCTGTGCTTATGAGACCAAAGCGCAACTTTAACTGGAGCAGCTCAGTCTTGAGCCTCACATTCTCGTCATTCAGTGCGATAACACGATTCTCCAGAACCATGTCGTTGAGACGGCGCTTCTCCCGAGAGCGCTTGGCCGCTTCATTATTCTTGCGCCTCTTTTCCCAATAAGAGGCGTCCTTTTTCTCATCAGAAATGAACTGACGCTTTCGTCTGCAGGTGACATTGGGCTTGGGCTTGATCATACGCCCTAAGCGACCTGGTGTCCCTTGAAGAGTCTCTTCGTAACCATTGTAGGTCTCAATGTTCAGGTTGTTCCCTGAGGGATTACTCAGTGTTTTCAGAGGTGGACTTAAGTTTTCCATTCTTGAAACTGGTAGCCACTTCCAACTAATGCAAGCACCTTGCCTCCTGAAGCAGGAAACTTGTTTATTGTTTGAGAGTTATGTGTCTAAATACCTCAAACAGATGAAGAACAATTTATATGTAACGCTGGCAACCCTCATTTATCCACGTTATCCAACAAAGAACCCAGAGGTGAATTTGATCAGTCTCCAGTCTTGGTTACTAAAGGTTGGTAGAAGAACAACACAGTTTGCTGAGCTGAGGGCAAAGTGTCCTAGATCTCCACACAGGCTGCAGGATGTAGGACGTTTGGTTTATCTCAGCATGTTAGTCTCTCGGGTATGTTGGCCTTAGCTTCCCTCCGTCACTCCGTTCTCTCTGCAAGATGACACCCTGTAAACATAAAAAAAAAAAAGAAAAGACAAAGAAATTTTAATCCACATGGACTGCAGGTAATCTGCTACATACACTTATTGTAGACCTTATTTGATCCTAAAAATAAAACATCTAAGTTAGTCATCCACACGTGGAGCCTCCATCTAATCTTTTGGCATGTCTGGTCTTTGCTGCCTCTGTAACCCCTGGCAACCAGTAAATGGCTGCTAGACCTTAGCGTCTGACCTTTTAGACTTGCTATTGATGTGATCTGTCTGCAAACTGTGACCTCTGACCCATTCCCTGGCATATTGATGTTGGCTTTGGGTGATGCAATGGGGGCAAAGAGTTCATTAGAAGACGGCTAATCCTGCCAGTTAGCTGAAAGCAAACATTGCTTGTGTACTGCAACCAAGGAAGGCACATACATACATGAATTGCACAACTCCACTGAAATTACATCAGTTGCAGACATGCTGAGAGCATGAAAACTGGATTGTGTAAGGATTAGCTCTTTTGTTTTGCCTGATGAGTGAATAAAGGCAAAGGCTGAGTCAGCTGCACATCTGTTGGTGTTTCCTGGATCTGCTTTGCAGCATTTTTTAAGGAATACAAAGAAAAAAACCTTCAACTTGGGACTAGTTTTCCACTGAGAACCCCCATCCACCAACACTGCTGATTCCCCACCCCCCACTGAAATGCGCTCATCCGCGAAGGAATGTGGCAGCATTCTTGGCCATAAAAAGTCAATGCCAAATCGATGTTACAGGTTGAGCAGATAAGGCAGACAAAGGCCTCTGCTAATGCAGGTCAAGGAAAAAGATGTCTAGAAACTAGTGAGGGGTTTGAAGATGTAGGGGGGTAGCTGGGAGGCGAGATATCTATAAATATAGGTCAAGAGCCCCCCAGAAAAGAAAAAAAATGTGACAATCAGCTTAAACTAAACCTTAACAACTGTGTCTTTATAAAACCATAAAAGCTTAATCAAACATATATTGTTTTTCTCTAAATTAATGCTTTGTTAGTGTTGAGTCTTTTTATTGCTTTTAACCTTGAATTTTTCTTTGGTTCATAAACTAAAACACATGAATAACTGTCTAAAAAGGAAAGGGGGAAAAAGAAAAATAAGATATTGCAATCCAGGAATGAAAACTGGAAAAACATCTTAATTTAAAAAACGTTTTGAGAATTTTCTTGGATTTCATTTTTCAATTGATTTTTTTTCTATTTTTCCACTTTCTTTTTTTCTTTTATTTTTTCAAAAGATTTTTAAAAATATAATTATCCGAATTTCTCTTTTTCAGATTAAGTTTTCCAAAATGCAAAAATGTATCCATAAAAAATCTAGGTTAACTAATTGTTTTCATGTTTTCCTAGTGGCTTTGCCTGTAAAAACATTTCAGGATTAAAGATTTGTAATATATATTCTATTTATACAAATAAGTATAAGTATACAAATATAAACAAATCTATCTTTGTTGTGTAGCTGTACTACTTACATAGACATAAGTGACTGTGTTGACCTAGATCATGTATTAAATGTTTAACCCCAGTCTTGTTTTACTTGCTTTTCAGGATATGCAAAAATTAAAGAAAATGGTTGATGTGCTGCGTTTTTCTACGCTTCATGCAAATAATAAAAAATAAAAAAAACACAAAATGCCACTTTCTGTGTTTTCAAATGCGAGGTTGTTGCTTTTTCTCTCCGATATAAATGGATACCAGCTTGATTGTAGGAAAGGGTTCAGCTTTTGGGATGGTCTTTGTGTCGCACACAGCCCATGCCTTTGCCTTTAAATATGTTTATAAAGCAAAGTTGCATTGTATTTTTATAAAAACTTTGCCAGCACATACCGGAAAGCCTTTCCTGGACTTAACCGTTTCAGGTCATCCTCCTGAATGCTTGACATGTGCTTCTGTGGCACGAGTCAGAAAAACAGAGGGGATAGAGGCCTGTTTAATCGGTATGTCCTACTGACCTAGAAACTAGGGACGAGCCGCACTCCGTAAACAAGAGCCTGGCTTCCTTCACTGTGTCTTTCACTGAAATATAGGTCAGCGGAAAGGCAGAAAGAGGAAAGGTAGAAGTCGGAAAAAAGATAAGAGAGGCCGCAAAAAAAAAAGACGAAAACCGGCCAATTAGAGCGTTTTGTAAGGATCGAACAAAGAAGAAACAAGTGAAGTGGAAACAAAGAAAGCAGAGGGAACAAAACGAGGGAGAGTTAAAACAAAGAGATTATGCTGTTGCCTGGTAGGGGGAGAACCGGCAGCCTTTACAACACTGACTGTATTGCATCATCGCCAGGAATTTGTCACCCGTAGCAACATAAAAATGGGGAACCAGCGGGCACAGCCAATCATATCGGACGTTCTTTCTCTTCCTTCAAACCAGCTGCCTCACGTGCTCCATTTCAGATTATTATTAAGAAAACGGAGGGTTAACTGACGTCACATAGTGCGTATGTTCTATATTTGTCCTCAGCAGGAGCAAACACATGAATGACCTCGGCTGTAACAAACAAACCTCTTATTTTTTTGTAAAGATTCTGGCTTAATCCTGTAAATAAATGCAAAACCAGTATTTCTTTCATGAAAATACTTCTGCAGATGCCTAAAGCCGCAGCGGGCTGCATGAAAACCTGCCGTTAAGAGTAGTTTTCCAGACCCATTATGCAAATACAGTCACTGAGGCAGCAAACCTGCTCGGTGCCCCGTTTATTTCCCTTGACCTGGATTGCTCTTTCCGATCATCATAAATACTTCACATTTCACTGCTTGGTTTCTGTGGCACTCTGGAAATGACAGCACAGGAAAAGAATCTGGAGTCGAACTCCCTCACACGACCACAGAACCCACAGTGCAACCAACGAGTCCAAAAGGAGCATTGAGCCTCGGAAACAGTTGTTCAAACGCTGAAGCACGTGTTTTAGTGGACCGTTCTCCCAAATGAGGACAGGTCTGACATAAAAGGAGAGAAAAGGGCCACTCCTACAGACCCTACTTATAATGAGGGCAAATGACACATAGGGCACATGCTGGGTTAGAGATCATATGTGAGGAGGGCTTGATATCCCAGGCTGGGTGGCTGACTTACAGTGGAAAAGATGTCAAGAAGATGATGAAAATAGAAAGAGGAGTTGGGGTAAAGGCCCGGGCAGCAGACCAACAAGGCGAGGCAGAGTCCTACCCATAAACACGAACCATATCATCTCTTTCTCCAAAGGGGGAAAAAAAAAAAGGCTGGGTGACTCAGTCCATGTGGTGCACCAGTCACATGTGCTCTCCTGGCCTACTAAATGCTGTAATTTGCCTTTCTGTTGGCTCCAAACCACAGAACGATAACAAAGCCAGGCTCTCATCTTTCATCACCGTCCATGTGCCAGGAAACTCCAAGAAAGCCCAATAAAGTAGGACAGCACAAAAAAAAGAACACTTAGCCCTCCGGACTACAACCTCTTGCCCTTTTTTTTATTTAGCAAAGACAACCCGGAACTTTAATCAAACACCTAGTTTATATCATTTTAAAGTGTTGTTTTAAGAGGTTATCTTAGTAATAGTAACAGTTACATTTTGTGCAGAGGACTTTATATTGCAGGGAGCTTATGGGAACAAAGGGGAAGAAATCCTCAGAGCAACCGATTCCGTTTTAGCTCATTTTTAATAATTTAAACGGACAATGATCATTTTAACGGGATGCAGAGCTGCATAAACAATCCAATTACACTTTAAGTAGAGAAAGATAGTAAGGTTTTCTCGACCAAACAACACTGGTGTTACTATTAGTGTTGCGCCGATTACATTTTTTGGCCCCGATACCCGATACCTGACTGTGCAGTATCGGCCAATATGGATACTATCTGTTTGAAATTGATGTGTGTGTATATGAAGAACTGTATACTACTTGGATGTAAAATAATTGTCATCATGGCTTTTTCAAGCTGCTGCCTACCTTTGCGAAGCAGGAAAAAGACTAATACAAAGTGAATCCGGTAGAACTTTTTATTGCCTACCTAAATGGTATCATTGTCCTATTTGTCAGTACTCGCCGATACCGATACCACCATTTTAGTGCTGGATCGGGGCCCCGCCCGGTTTTGGTATCGGTGCAACATTAGTTACTATATCTCAGTTTGTTAGTCTGGTCTATTATTAAGCTCAGTAATCATGCACATGTAGTAACATTTTCAAACGTATCTAAGTATGCCATTTCTGATGCCAGTACTCGTTTTTACATGTTTAACTTACTTCCTGCTGATAAATCCAAAATTCTGTGTTTGACTATAAAGGACCAGAAAATGTATCATAATATAAGCCTTTAATAATAACTCATATTGGTCATTATTGCTTAGTGTTTAGTTTAACTTAGACCAGGGAGAAAAAAAGCTTGAAATTATTCTATTCTATTCTAAGTGCAGCTGGCAGCATCAATTCACTTCTTCAGTTGGCCGCCCTGTTAGATTTTTCTTCCCAGTGTCATTTGCGGAGCTCGCCTGAAGATGATTCTGTAATTTTCCACATCTTGTAGTAGTTTGGACGTTTTCCCGACAGATTCCAGGTCAGCCCATCGTGAGTCAGTGCATTATTAAAACTAAGCATAGTGACACAGATGCA
>NW_015151963.1:38993-56507 GCF_000732505.1 Cyprinodon variegatus | reverse complement strand
CCACCTTAAAGCTTTAATCTATCATTTTTAATTTTCAATGCAAAAGACAACTCCTTAGATGTCTTTATTTGGTATAAATCGAGATGAGTTGGTGCCTGAGGCTGAAGTAAATGGCTACTACACGAGGCGCTGAGATCAAAGCGGCTGTCAACAACTTCAATCAAAATATTTCATAGTGTTTAATGAAAATGTTACTTAATGAGCCTTATAACCATCTCCATTTCCTTTTGCATTTTGTTTTTTTACTTCCAGAGAAGCCAGTGTCTATTTAGATAAGAAGCTGAAACCGGAGGCTGTGTGCCATTAATGATCTTCCTGTGTGAAACACAACTCTGAGGTATTTCCAATTAAAGTGACCCACCAAGTCAGTACCGGATGTCCACCAAGGGCTATTTATGACCAATGAGTCCTTGCTGGGTTGTTTTAGCCACAACGTGGCGTAATATTTCCCATAAAATCTAAACCATAAAGACATAAAAGAAAATCAGGCTAAGTTAGGTCATCCTAGGTTGACCTTTAACCTCCAGTTTAACCACATAACCCTGAGGTCTTTTCAGTTTTCCTTTTTATAATTTCAAGATTAGACAGACGGCAACCAGTTGTCTTTATGTCTATTAAGAGAGAATTTGGATTTAAACCAGCAAACTTTTCAGTATCGTGGCTCTAATGTTTACAAAAAATGGTGGATCAATAGGTAGAATCCTGGCTCCTACCTTTATTGAATAAATTATCAGAACTGCCCCACACAAATAGGACAATGTTTAAAGTTTCCTTATCTAACAATAACGTAAACTGATCTGAACTTATTGTTTTGGACAAAAGTTGTTTACAACAGTGGAAATCTTTTCCTGCAGATTAACTGTTATCTTCATCATACAATATAATCTAATCTGGGGTTTTTTTATCCTTTATAGGGCACTCAGTAAAATACTTTGAAAATCAACATCAAAATAGTGTTATTGGAATCTAGGACAAGACCTTATTACATTTGTAACATTCAAAAAATATGGATATTTTGATGGTAAAAATGAATGTCAATGTAATAAGAACAAACGCCAACTTGCCCGAATATATTAAGAAAAATAACAGAAGTGCTTCTATAAGAAATTCATGAAAAACATTCAGAGAGTGAATGTTTTTTGGTAAAACATAACCTTAGAGGCATTAATGCTGTTAAAGGCACTTACATTTTTTAGTTTATAAACCCAAATATAATTGTTAACTAAGGTTATTAACTTTTTAACTTTATTTTTCAACTTTTCAATTAGCTATTTACCTTTTTTTCTTGACTTTTTAACTTTTACAGTAGGTAATATATCATTCAAGGGCTCATCTAATTGGTCAAATGCCAAAATAAGATGTACAGCCATGTAGCAGGGTCTTTGCTGAATGGCTGGATATAGATGTTGTGCTTCTAGACCTCCATTTATAAAGGGTATGCAAGTGATCAAAAATGGTAACTTGCCCTATAAAGGGTTACATTATGATGTCAAAAGAGGTATGTACTGTAGGTAAGATTTTAATAGAAACCCATTTAAACTTTCTGAGTTATCCCTTTAAATAGATTGTTTTTGTTGTGATTTTCAGGCAATGTTCATCTGCATCTCTCCCTGGAGTTTTTCTTTCCTACTTTGTTATTTAAAAAATGCAGGATTGGGCTACACCTAGAAATGAATTTTATTTGTTCAGTTGCTGCTCCACTTTCCTGCTTCTGCATGACTGCCCCGTTTCTTTGTTATGGCTGGGATTTATTTTGCTCGGGTTCTGATTTTGCCTTTCCAGTCAGATGCTGTAGCGGCAGCCCCCCCCTCCCTCCCCTCCCACGGGACTGATGTGACCTACATTTATAGTTGGCACAGAGACCCAATATGCGCGCCGACCAATTGGCAGCGACCAGGGCAGCAGCATATAGCCGCAGACTATGGGTTTCCGTAGATTGCATAATCTGCTCTATTCTCTAATCCATTTACATTATTTCATTCATTTATTATGCAACCCCTCTACCTTTTTCAGCGTGGCGCACAGAGGTGGAAACCCCGCAGCGCGTAAAAGACATGGAGCTTTGGATAAATCCTAAATGTTACTTAAAAAAAAAACCCAGCAATCCTTTATCTGAAATCCAACATTCTATAATGAACTATTTTATATTTATCTGAACTTGGTTTGACCCATGGAGTTCCTGAAAAGCTGCATTAAATCTGTTACCACTAACTCTCCGCACGTGCGCCGTGATACAAGAGCTTCATAAAGCTCATGCAGGAATTGAAGATCCGAGGTTTGTTTGCCAACTATTATCCCTATAAAATATCCTTAGTGCAGGTGAGACGTGACGCAACAGCCTGGAAGCATTTAAAGCTGTTGCTTAGGGCGCAACTTCAGGGGTGTTTAGATCCGCCAAAATAAAAGCATAAATAAACATGGCACAGCCAGCAACACCTTGTGAACAATATGTCACCCCGCACGCCTCCTTTGTTGCTCTGTCTGACAAATCGTGCCCATGCATATTTAATCGGATCCTCAGTCATGCGAGGCGATTCCAACTGTGCCGTGAAATGCATCCAGCTCCTCAAAAAAACAAACATCCAACAGAACACCTTTAAAGAAGAAGAGATAGAGCGACCCACACCTCTCCTGACCCTACATTATCCAGATGTTTAAAAAAAGAAGAAAAAAAACACGCGTGACCTCACCCTTCTTCATCCGCGTGGCTTCCATGACTCTGCTTGGAAGTTATAAATCAAATAATAAAAAAAACAAAAAACAGGAAAAGACGCATCCAAGCTCCAGGTGCGTTCAAATGTTCCAAGATTACCCCGCGCGCTCGCGCCGCCAGGGGGCTGAAGGGTTTAAACGCAGAGAACTGCTGTAACCTTTACAAAGAGCTGCTCCACGTGACGGGGAGAAGTGTGTCCTCTGTAAGGGATTTTTCTCCCCTCCCTCCTCCCTGCTTGTTCACATGAGCTAGCCTACTAACCTAAAACAAAGCTGGTGGACATGCAGTACGAGCCTCTGTGGAAGGAAGGTTTCTATTTATGTGCCCAATAAATGATTCATAACAGAACAGGAATAGCTGCTTAAACAGCAAAGCCAGGAGAAGTTATACACACTGTAAAAACAAGTTCGTGGGAGATGTAGATTAAAGTCATTTTAGATTCGTTACAAATGAGGAACAACTTTCTTTTTAACAATCCAACCAAAACAGCAGCTGCTGGTTGAGCTGACATTTAGTGATGCCCATAGAAACACAACAGTTGCTGTAAAAATAAGTTAAGATCATAACTAACCTGCTGGGGCGAGGATTTACAGAAATACTACAATTTAAAAAAGAAATAAGAGATAATTAATGTTATCAATTTGAATTTTTTTCCTGTTTTATTTACTGTGAAGTTTGGTAATTGGGAATTATAATATAATAAGCTGGTTAATGTTGAATTAATAACAGTATTTTAGACAAAATTTGGAAATGTAACACATTAAGATATTATGTATAATTAATAAAATGTATATCTTAAAGAGATATAAAGAGTGTTTTATGCTTAAGTCGAATTAACATTTTTTTTTATTATTTTAGAAATGCTTCAAATGTTTTTTTAAGTTTTCAATCTTTTTTATTTTTAAAGTTGGAGCACAAAACTGCAAAAAAAAAAAAAAATTAATAAAAGTAATGATATGATTTGAGGAATATTTGTTCTAGCAGACAGGGTTTAGGGTGACCATATGAGAAAGGAAGGAAAAAGATATGCTCCAACTTAACAAAAATGTATCTAAGCCCCCCAGTGGCCCCCCCACCTTGGCCCCCATGACCCCCAGGCATCAACACCTCCTCTGTTGCCCTCCCATGCAGCCCTGCTGAGGAGCTGGAGGCAGCCTCGCCTTGACATTGGAGTCAGACGCGCCCAGGTGGCACCAAAACAAACCCTCAACCCTGGAGGTAAAGGAGAGCGGAGAGGAATCCAGCACACAGGACAGAGAAGCTTCACACGTCCAGCCATGCCTTACCTTGAACATGCGTAAAAATAAAAATCAGAGAATCCAAAAAGGGGCGCACACAGCTGTGTTGTCCAGCAGTCCGCTTCTCTCCATCGGTCTCCAGCGCTCTCTTTAAAATTGCCTCACGCTTTCCAAGCCTTCAGCTCTCTCCGCTGTTTGCGGCGGTGGATGTGGAACCACAGTGGCTTGTTTTGGTGCGCTCCTCCCGTCATGATCGCTCCGATTCCTTCCTCCCCTCCCTCTTTTTATTTTCCTCTCTTTATTTCCTCCTTTCGCTCTCTTTCTTTTCGCTGCCGAGTCTCTAATGTATGTTAGTAGGTCAGTTGTTGCATAACAGGAGGCTTTGGGTGCCTAGTCACGTTTTTTGTTTCTCTCTTGGCTCTGCCTCCCTCCCCTCTACTCTCCTCTCCTCTTTCGCCTTCAAATCGTGTTGCAGGAGAGGAGCTGCAGGGAATGGAGGGGTAGGGGGGCGGGGACATGCCCGAAGAGGGAAGGGCCAGGCTCTGAGCCAGCCACAGTCTGATCAAGGTCTAAAACTATCAAAAAGACATTTGAAAAATGCGGCACAGAGAGGAAACGCACTAAACAAAGAACTTCTATCATTCTGTTATCGCACCATCAGGTTCCCAAAGTACAGGAGAACAGATCAGGTCCGTTTTCTGCGTTCATTTCCCACTTAGATTACAAATGTGTGGGTTTTTATTTATACAAAATGTTTATTTTTTCTAAACTGATCAAACATCTCACTCACCCATTAATCCATTCATTGTCATTCAACCCTGAAACAACTAAAACATTGCGTTCCTTCATTCAATAACTGGCTTTAGTAAAGAAGATAAACTGATACAGATAGATCATTAGTCTGCAGAGGTGTCTGCACTTAAGTACACTTTTTAGGTATCTATACTTTACTCCATTACTTATTTTTCCTCCTACTTCTGACTTCTACTCTTTACATTTTCACACAATTATCTGTACTTTCTATCAATGGCGTAACGACACAACAATAGGCCTGTAAGCAACATTATCTGGGTGGGCCCCATATGATGTACAACACGTGATAAAGGTTCAGGATTTGGAGACAGTTCCATAAATCGGCCAAGAGGATATAATTATGCAATTCTCAGTAGTTTATGATCACACATGGAAAAATAGTGAATGGGTACCTTGAATGGAACCATTGATGACAGCGCACCACCACATGTTACAGATGTCCCAAGTTCCAAAAACTAATTTCAGGGAGATGCTTATCTCCCTCTTCGGTTCTTTGAAAGAACGTGTTTATTTTGAGAAGTTTTTTTCCGTTCTTTCAGCAGCTCTTCTTTCTTTTTTCTTTTCTGGAATTCACTTAAGTACCTCTTTGTGGTATCCATCGTCGCTCACACATTGTACGCAATGGTTCGGATTTTAATCTACGCTCTGGATTACCCATAATTCCAAGTCATAGTGTAAAAAATAAAATACTCAAATACATTGTTCTTTTAAGATCTTTATTGCGGTTTGAAACATATTATATGAGTGTGTTTTTTTTTACCAACTGTCTAATGAACTATACACAGTTATTAACATAGTAATTCAAAGTACCACTGTCTGCTTTGCTATTGGTGTCGTGTTTAAACGGCTCACCATCATGATGAAATCTGGCATGTGTTGCGATATAAATACAATCCGGTGAGGTCAGTCTCTTCAGTATCAGTTGGGTTAAAGAGGAATTTTTCGCACCATTACATTTGCAGAGAAGTCCTAGTCTAAAATTGCGTAGGGGGATACCAGGTGTCACTGATGGGGCCCCTAAGAGGTCGCGAGCCCTAAAGCAATTGCTGTCTCTGCTTACCGATATTTAAGCTATTGTTTTCTATTCCTTACATTCCTTTACATTTTATAAATATTTACTCCACGTCATGTGCGCCATCCAATGCAGATCATTGATGAGTTATATAATGCAAACACGGAACATGGAAATAATCAGAAGCAAACAGGTGTTCTTCAAACTGCAAATGTGAATTGTCTATGCCATGCTACAATGTAGGATTCAGAAAGAGATGTCGAAATGTCTGAAAGGTCGGACACAGGCGAGAGCGTATCGGGAGATGGAGACAGAGACCAACAAGACCTCCATCATTCTTGGCCCTAACTCAAAGATTTTTCCAAAATAGTCGAAAAATTGAGCTTTCAATTCATATAGTGGCATTTGGCTGGTTTTTTTAAAGTTTTTTTTAAGGTTACTTTATACGTTATACTTTCAGTAGTTTTTTGAGCGCATTAATTTTTCATTTTTACTTGAGTAAAGAGTTCAAGTTGATACTAAACTGCAGTATCTATAATTCTACTTAAGTAACAAATGTGTGTACTTTTGACACCACTGTTAGTCTGACAGGAACGTAACATTTTCTCTTTGGGCCAATTAAAATATTTACATGCAAAATGTTAATTTAGATCAGGGGTACTCAATTCCAGTCCTGAAAAGCTACCATCCTATAACTTTTAGATGCATCTCTTATCTAACACACCTGAATCGAAAGGCTCAATCCCCTCATTTAGCATAGCAGAGGAATGGCAACGAGCCATTCATTTGATTCAGCTGTGTTAAAAATGGGGTGCATCAAAAAGTTGCAGGATAGTCGCTCTTGAGGACTAGACTTGAGCACAACTGATAATATAAATTGTAGGTTAAGTCATTGTTGATTTTTTTTTTTCAGTGCATCTTGTCTCTGAGGTGCAGGCAGTGTTGCACACACACCTTACATGAATTTACAGAGGGGTTCCCTGACATTTTAGCTTGAGAAACCCCCCCCCCAAAAAAAAGAATCTGTAATCATTCCGGCAAAGTACATGCTCACCAAAGACGAGTAAAGCAATTATGTTTTTTATATTTAGTTATTCATTTAATCAATTTAAATATGATTATTATTATTCAATAGGACATCTAATTATTTGCGCATTTTTAGACCTAGACTTAGACAACTTTTATCGTCATTTTGTATACACAGTGTATAGAAAACAAAATTTTCCATGTCTTAAAGTGCAGCATTGGTCAAATGTAAACAGTGTGGGAGAAAAAATACGTGGTGCAAAAAAACACATTGATATTGAATTTAAAAACATTAAATATATATGTTGTTTTGATTTTATTGTATATTCAATGTCTGAATAATGTATAAGATGAATAACTGAATAAATGTTACATCTCCTTATTTCAGGATATTCCATTAATGATTACACCACACTGATTGTGAAAACTTTCTCATAACCTCTACTTTGGGAACTCCTTGTTTATAGTGATCAATTAGGCGAATGCATGCAGGGGGAGAATTAGGCATCCCTTCATGGGAATCTCTCCATCTTTACATTATGAAGTAATGGCTCCTTCTCTCTTTTTTTTTACCTTTTAGTGTAGCCACAAGGTCTGCTTTTGTTTTACTTTTTATTAGTGAGAGTAAATCACTGTCACCATGATGCCAAGTTTAAACCAACAAAAACATTCAAACAAAATGAAAATACACTCCTCTAACACCTGTAAAACACAATTTGTCTCCTTATATTACTAACAAGGCTAGCAGTAATATGAAAGCAGCAACAACTTTTTGTTCAGTTCTACTGCTCACATTTAGTATATATTTATAACTTTTTGTGGTCGCCGGTGTTAAAGGTGTTGAAATTGTTTTCAGTAATATTTTAAAATCATTCAAAAACAATCCTTGCAAACTCCCTTAAAACCTTGTGAAGTTGATTTGAAGTTTGCTTTTTCTGATTTAATTTTCATTAGATTTTTGCACAACTCATATCAACAACTTTTAGGACATATATATTGACCTTTGACATATAACCTTGCCCACAAATTGTTCTCTTGACAGGCTGAAAGAACTTAAAATGTTATGGATCAGTGGAGGCTGCTGCTCTTTGTAACAGAGGAGGCTCAATGTTGTTAATTAAATGCAAAAGTTGCATACTGCATTAACAAATGTGGAAACACATAAAACACTTCACTTCAATGGCTGAAAATAGATGCTGTGAAGCGATCTGCAATAATAAAATCCAGAAACAACGGCAAGAGTTCAGCACAAGATGACTTTTCTGACTGAATGATCACTTTTCCCTCTTGACTCATGAGGAAAACCTCCTCTCTGTCTGGCTGCTGTCTGGCCCTGCTCCACAGACCCTCTAGGAAAGGGGTAACCAATTAAAAACCAGTGGGGTCCGAATAAAAAAAATCAACAACCAGAAACAGTCCGGAGACATTTTTAATTATAGTGTGTTACTTTAAACAGAATTTAACATCTGTCAGGTTGGGGTCTGAACTGCCCCCTTCTCCCAAGAAAATCTCAAGTCTCTACTAATTGCCGAGCCCATCATTCCCCCCGTCCTGCTCTCCCTCCGCTGACTGGTGCCCGGGCTCGCCGGTGCACTGGTGGTGCTCGGTGTTTGGGTGTGGATGCCCGGGCGGGTACTGGCTTATTCCTGGCGGCTGCTCCGCGGGCCCTTGCTGTTTTGGAGGGGCACGTCTTCGGCTCTTCACAACCACTATTGAGCATTTTTTCTTTTGGATAAACATTTGAAAGTTATTTAAAACGATTTGGGATGGCAATTTTGAATACTGTTATAAAGTAAAATAAGAGTTAAACTTCAAATAATTATGCTTAAAAATTTTAGTTTTGTGATTTTAAATGACAATTATTGCATTAGAGTTTACAGCAGATGACATCTATTTTTTCAGCTGAAGAAAAAAAATAGATCGGGGCGGAGCAGGAACTTTCCTTTTAAATCAAAGTGTGTCTCACCAAGAAACGTTTGGGAAGCCCTGCATTAGAACAACAGTTATAACTTACGTTTAAAACAAAGTAGAGCGGCTCAATATAAGAAATTGCAATCACAATCCATGCATAGGAATGTCAGTGAATAGCATAGAGAATGAATGCTAGGGGTGGCCTATGAGTTCTAGTTTAAATGAACATGTTGGTGAGTGGATTTTACTTTTTTGAGACATTTGATTAATGACTTCTTTTTTACAAGCAAAACTCACATTTTGACCTCTTTTATCGTCTGTCTGTTTAGGGGCAACCGAAAGATTTACTCTGCAATATTATTGGGTATTTATGGCAAAGTAAAAGTAGCTTTTTGGCTCAAGGCACATTCTGAGTCTGCTGGGTGTGTTAACAGGGTTTGTGAGGCCCTATGATTGGAATATAGGCCCTTACTTTAAACCTGAACATGTCGCCTTTGGCTGTGTCTGATGTGTTTGGATTTTAACTAAAGGCTCAAACCTAAAACTCAAATGTAAAAAAGAGTTTCAGAGAGGATTCAGCTGTTAACTCCACCGTCTGAGCTTCCAGTAGGTAAGTAACAAATAGAACAACAGAGATTTTATCTAAGTTCTTATTTAAGATTTTGCAGGTTCTCATTAAACAGAAAATGCAAATTTGATTAAAGTTTGATTTAACTCATAACTCATTCATAAACTGAATTTTAGACTAATTCACATAATAAACTTAAATTTAAGGGTTATTAATTATCATACAATGTCATTTTATATATATATATATTTTTACATGTTTTAAAACTTTATAGTAATGTGATGTTTAAAGTTGACATAATCTACCAACCTAGACTAAATGTAAGCTTTCAGTTAAAGCTTTTTTCCACGTTGAAAAAAAGCACTGAACACTGTGGATAAAAGCATTGAATAATACTTGAGCAGAGGCAATAGTGTAATCCAGATACTAAATTAGGAATGGTATCATAAGCTAATTATGTAGGCTGTGAAGTAAGTTATTTTTTTTTTCCCCAGCTGAAACTGATATTATTAGAATCAGTTCTTGTTTTGATCAAAGTCACACAACACTTAGTTGTCAGGACTCCTGTCTTTGTGTTTGTGTTTTCTGTGTTTGTCTCCCTTCATCCACCAGGAGGCGCCTGGTTCTGGTCCGCCTCCTCACACACCTGCTGATGGTTTCCTCGTTAACGGAGTGTTCTTACGCTGCTGACTGCCACTACCTCGACGCCAGAGTGTTTGCCAGTTTTGGGTACTCTAGCCAAGCTGAGTTTTTGTCAACCTGAGTTTAACTTTTTTTTTTTGTCTTTGCCTCTCGGCAGGAAGTCATCCTGCAAACTGGATTCTTGGACCTTCTCTCCCTGGAAGGATCAACTGAGCTTCAAACTGAGCTGGGGTTCAAACAGGAGGTTTGGATCCACTTTCCCCAAGAGATCGTTGAGAAAGGGATTATTCTCCACTATGACCCGTTCAAGTACCGCAGGAAATCTGAGTGGCAGTCAGTTTCTCCATTCGCCAACTATCAACCGCATTCTGGGTAACCCTGTTCCGCCCTCCACCGAATCAGACAAACACTGGAACTACAGCACACAGACAGGGGTCAAGGATTCAACAGCTTCTCTTGAAACGTGAGTCGGCAACCAAATCCTCTTCTCGAAGTTCACGAGTCAAATTCCCCACTGAGCCTGAACTCACCGCTGTGTCTTCCCCTCACATTACAGTTCCGGTTGAGCAGTGTTCAGAGCAACACTTCTCCCTCTGTTTAACTTCTTCAATAACACCCGTTACACCTTTTCCCTGGTCTCTCTGTTCGGTTTTCTTCATTTTGGTCTGAACTTTGTAACATCATGACATTAGTGTATAAAATATGACAATGTTAGGGACTGTTTGGTTGCTAAAATTGATAGGCTATGATATTTCAGAAGCAATATTGGACCTATTCTTTAAAATATGTAAATAAATCGCTCAAAGAAATAAAATAAATAAATAAATAAAAACATTTTTTACTTGGTCCTTTCCTCTTCTAAAACAGAGGACTTTTAGGTATAGGTTAAATGAAAAAAACAAATTTTCCACAAATAAATAAATACAGAAGACAAATACAGAAAAATAACAGAAATTACCATACAGGACTGTATCCAGCAATCTTTTGTGGGGGAGCTCCAGACAGCAATTATGTCTCACAACGAGAACCAAATCTAGTATCTCTATACAGGAATTTATCCAGAGAATAATAATATATCCAGTTGGATAAGCTGGATTCCCTGACTCTTTGCCCTCTTTTAGTGACCTCCTTCACCTGTGACCCTCCATCATTCTTCCTTCCTCAAATCTGATATTCTTTTCTGACTTCTCATCTTCACCTTTTGGCATAGAAACTATAAATGTCTCAATTTTTAAATTTCATTTTAAACTACTATGTAAAAACATTAATATTTGGAAAGATTATCCCTCTTTTTATGGCATGAAGTCTAACCATATGAGCCCAGAGATTATTTCTCACATTCACACAGGCCAAACAAGCAATTCTATTTATTATTTTTATTACATTGTTTTTATATTGTATATGATATAAAACATATTTTATAGTATATGTTATATTATACTTTAATAAATTGATATTTTATTTGAAGGCTGTAAGGGGCTTTTTGGCAAACAGTGCATTAGTCATTCTAGGTATATTACAGGCAGTTGAGGGGCTCTTTAACAGAGGGGCAGTTCCCCCCTTTACCCCCCTGTGGACCCGCCGTTTCTAACAGTATATTTGGCCACTTGAATGAACTCTACGGCCTTCATGTTCTTTCCTCATATATATTTAGCTACAAATATGTTGAAATTTTTATCACATATTAGGTTACAATTTCATCCTAACACCATTTAAATATAGATCAGAGTATATTCATTCAGAATAAAATAGCCTAGTCAAATTCCCATGAAGAATGTCGAACATTTTTTACTTTTCTGTGCTAAAATAGTCAACATATACTACAGAGGAGGTTTGCACAGCAGCAATAAAAACCCAGCTCCCTGTTTAGTAACATTTCAGGGTATTTGTTGAGTCATGCTGAGCAACAGTGTTTTTGTGCTTCATGCTGGTGTTGCTGGAAGAGGCTTACACAAAGAGCAGGAAAATGTTTCTCCGTTGGGTTTTTAAACACCATCCTCTGGGAAGCCTTTTTAGCAGTTATCCCTCAGCGCAGCACAAAGGGGGATTGAATGAGAGAACCAGTCTCCCCTCCTGGAGAGGTTAATAAATCAGGATGTTTAGGATCTTGGATCTGCTGCCATGTAACCACAGGAAGAAAAGAAGCGCAACGTGTTCACTTTTTCTACAATGATTTATCGGTTATCTTGTTTGGGTTCCTGTTGATGGAACTACGTCAGTAGCTATTTCCATAGATCCCAACTCAGAGAGCAGAGAGGTGAAGGACGTATAGTAAAGTTTATTATCAGCAAAAGGTTATGGGTCAGATCATGGTGCCTCAGTGGAGGCTTGATAACCTTTGCATCTGATCACAAACAACTTTTAGGTGTTAATGAAAGCATGTTCAAATATACATTTATAATTCATTTATAAATGTATGATATAACACAAAAGTATATATATATATATTTAAATTTGAAATGCCTCATAAGAAAAGGGTAACCCCACATTTCAGAACTAAATATTGATCCCAATTCCTTAGCTCCTCTTTGTCTCCTTCTTTAGGAGGG
Source organism: Cyprinodon variegatus (assembly GCF_000732505.1). Classification (NCBI taxonomy): domain Eukaryota; kingdom Metazoa; phylum Chordata; class Actinopteri; order Cyprinodontiformes; family Cyprinodontidae; genus Cyprinodon; species Cyprinodon variegatus. Next base: position 44,035 of record NW_015151963.1, on the reverse strand, counting down.
GGAAGCAGGAAGGAGGAGCTGTGGATTGGCTGTGAACTTGTCCCCCCCCTCCCCATTAGAAACACACTGTCTCTCCTCCTCTGCATCACTCCCTCTCTTTTGGCTATCCATCCTTATCCCCACCCTAACCCCGACGATCCTCCCTCCCCTTCTAGCTATGTCTGCAAGCGTTCCCATGGCAACTGTCGCACTGCCTGCCTAGCAACAAGCTTTATCCTTTCCTTGGAAAAAAAAAATGAGGGGGGGTAAACAGAGTAAGCATAAGAGGGGGATGTGGGGGTTGCAGTTTTTTTTTTTTTTTTTTTTTTTGCTTTGGGTGTGTGTGAGGATGGTAGTGTAAGAGCAGCATGTTGCAGTGGATTCATGAAATCACTCCCTTCTTCTTTCAGTTCCACACCTGCAATGCCTGCAGCCTTTTCTTGGTTTCCTTTGAGTTAAATTATACTCAGCTTTGGAAAAAAACAAATTACAGCTTTTATCTGCCATTCCTTTTGCCCTTAGCATCCTGAAACATATTTAAACACATCAGACAAAGCTTTTTTTCAATCATTAAAAAAATAACAACTCATTAAAGTGAACAATTTGCTGCAAAAAGCATCTGAACAACATCAAAACATTTGTGCATGCAGTTTTTCCTTATGTTGCTGTGCATTTTCTGCATTACTAGATACATACACACACACACATACATATATATATATATATATATATATATATATATATAAACTGCAATTATCATGATGATGTCACCATATGTTGCAAGGGAACTTTTCTACTCTAAAATGCATTACATTGTTTTATTGCGACTCAGGTGTTGGTCCACTGCTGTCACACTGCAGGGAAAATCATTGCTGCCCTCTGCTGATGACCTTGTAGAGCCTTTTTTCTCTTCAACCTGTTTAAGTTAAGACAGTGTGCGTTCTTGTATTGCTTATCCAGGAATCTGCTCCCTCATTAAACAAAAACAGATGAGTTGTTCTTGTAGGATTGTGCAAAAATGTTAAGTCTGGAAAAACTTTCCCACCCACCATTTTTCTTTTACCCGTCCATAAATTCTCCACCAGCTGGTATCAATAAATCTCTTATGTTCTGAAGCTCTAATACGATGGCTGAGTAAGAGCAGACATTCATTCTGTCTCTGTCTGGTTGGCAGTCGGCCCAAATCACCTCCTGCAGAGACTACAGGAGAAACTTGCCAAGTGTGCACCCTCTACTCACTTCCTGCGCTCGTCAGCACTTGTCTGCCAGATCTTTACCTTCCTCTTAAAAAAGAAAAACTAATCACAGAGCATCCTTTTTAGTTTTTTTTTTTTCCTTTATAAAGGGGATCAATGAGCAAGAGGTGAATTCAAACTTGGAAACAGATAAACAAAACTAAGGATACCTTTACGCACACGCACATGGAGAACCTTAAAATTACACCATCCAATCTAGAAATAGGATGTCGTGCAGCAGAAATCTAAATAATATCTTATTCTTTTCTTATATTTCTAGTATGTTACTTGTAATTAATTCACAATTGTGACACAAAATATGGGAAATTTATTTATTGTTGTTGAATATGAAAAAAAATGCACAAAAACACAGTCAAGAATTAATTATTGTCACTTCAGATGAAAAATGGTAACAAAGAAATTGGTAAAAAAAAAAAAAACAACAAAAAATACATAACAAAACTGCACCAGATGTGGTGTTTGTTGTAAAAGGAACAATCCAAACACACCTGGTGAAAAACATAGTAAACTTCAGATCCTGCGAGTGATTTTTATGTTTTTACTAGTTAGTGATGTCATTCCTGGGCGGGTCAATCTCCGCATTTGAAATCTATGAAAAATAAAACCCCTTCATTTTTTATATTCATGCTGGGAGCATCCGGTGACGACGTGAGCCTCTTATTGCCATGTCAGTTTTTTGATGTGTGTGATTTGACGTCACAGTGTGTGGAATACACATTTTTCACTTGTTATACACATATAAGACACGCATCTATGAGTGAAATAGATAGAAGGTGAGATCACAGCAGGATATTGCTAAACAGAAGACAATATGAGTGTTGAAAGCAGCAATATATCAGGCTCTGGGTGAGTTCACCAGTTTGCACCAATGTTTCATCCTGTCTGACATTTCATAGAAAAGAAAAGGGTACCTAAATGATTTCACCAAGAATGATAATAGTTTGTTTTTTTATTGCATGCAGTTAAGTTTTAGGTTTAGGACTTCTGACCTAACCTAAGCAACTTCCTGCTGGTAGAGAGCATAGCCATGTTTTCTTTTGGTTAAAAATGGAACAATATCTTAAATCTTTAAGCAGAGAAGTCTGGTGCAAAACATCCACATTGTGATCACAAATAAACATAGAGTCGGTGCAAAACATCTTGTCATAGCCGGCACCGTTTTGTTTTGATTAGAATTTTTTTTTCCAGGTATGAAATGACTTAAACTGCAACAGTACAGAGGGGTGACGAGACCGAATGACCAACACCCAGGACATTAAAAAGAACGAACAACTTTTTTTTGTTTTTTTTTTTTACAATAAGTCTTTCTGAACAGTAGAAGATTGTATTGCTGTTTTTCAGTCTGTGCTAGAAGTCCTTAAGTCCAGGCATTAGCACGTATCATCTACCAGCATTGGTCATCAGTTGATTTTGGACATGAGCTGCTCTGTGAAAAGCTTCTTCAGCTGAGCCACCTCTTCAGAGAGGGAGCTGAGTTGAGACTTCAGGTAAGTGTTTTCATGTTGATACAGGACTTCGTTTTGTCCGGGCGTCAGAGGAGCCTGGAGGTTACAGCCGGTGGTATTAGGAGGAGTCTGTCTCTCCCTTCTACATTCCTCCCCCTCTATTTGCTGAACCCAGGAGCCAGAAAAATGCCCTGCTGCCGCCTCACCCCCATTCAGTCCTTTGCTGGTCTCCCGAGGACCTTCCCGGCTCACGGCGGAGATGGATGGACTGCGCCTGGCGCTGTCGCACCCCACGTCAAGACCCTCGCCGCTCCCAGGAATCTTGAAACGTAGCTTGTGAGGAAGGTTCTTCATTGCTTCCGCTTGGTCGTGCTTGCCAACACTGGGGGCAGCAGGGTGGTGGACTTCAGCAGGTGAATGCTGGAGGTCATAGCTCAACTCTTCTGCCCGATGTGGGGAGAATTTCCCATGATCACCAAAGCGGTCCTCAAAAAAGATCGGGCTGCCCACACTGGACCCACCTGGGGTAGAAAACCCAGAGTCCTCTGACAGATTTCCGCCCTCCCTACAGCCCCTGGTGCTTGTCTGGCCTAAGGGGTTGCTGGGATGTGGTGCTGGGGAGCTTTGAGGGCCTGGATCCCCTCTGTGGGGATAATATTGAGGAGTCAGATTTGGAACATTGTGCTGAGTAGCTCCAGCAAGTGGTAGAATTTGTGTGCTGGAGGGATCTTTAATCAGACCAAAGCGGAACTTGAGAGCCAGCAGCTCTGCCCTGAGCCGGGCATTCTCCTCCAGCAGAGCAAGCACCCGGCTCTCCAGGACCATGTCGTTCACCCGCCGCTTCTCCCGAGAACGTTTGGCCGCCTCGTTGTTCTTCCTTCTTTTGTCCCAATAGCTGTCGTCCTTTTTGTCCTGGGGGATGAACTCGCGCTTGCGTCGGGCAGAGGCAGCCGGGCTCTCTTTACGCTTGACGGCTGAGGTGCGACCCAGCAGAGAGCGAGCCAGCAGGTTGCTGGAGGTCAGTATGGACACAGTTTCATCAGTGAAGGACAGAGAACCCTCAACTCCACTAGACGCCGCCCCAACAGGCGACTCCACGGCGCGCAGGACGGACAGCTCCTGCTGGCCTCTCATACCCTGAGACTCCTCTTCAAACATCATGCCAGGCATTGACTGAAGGACAGTTAAAAGCTGAATGCAGCGCAGTGAATTCTCAGGAACTCTTATAGTGGATATTTGTTGCAACACTGCCACCTGGTGGTGAAAAGAGAGAATGATTATGCACGTTATGCAAGAGTCATTACAACACAATATTATGTAACCCTATCACATCTCTCAAATAAAACAGGAGCATCTTGTACTGCCTTCTTACAAGCTTCATTCCATGTTTGATATGAGACAACAAAGACTGAACACTTAGAGCTGATCACCCCTAAAGGACTTCTGGCATCATTTAAGGGAACATATGAAAACCTGCACATTTTAATAAATCTACTTTTATATTCTCATTCCTCCCAAACTTTAGAAATATCTCAATGAATTGTGACATATTTATTTTAGTATAAATGTAATCTGGGTTAATTGCTATCTTTAATGGGTTAGGATCACGTAATTGCTGATTGGGTTTCCGGTCAGACATGCCTTACCAGCAGTGACCCACATGTCTAAATAACTGGAACATACCGATCCCATGTCGCTCATATCTAACTGACCTGCATCTGTTTCCCTGCCTCATGGTGGGAGGCTGACACATTTAACTGATTTAATTAATCATCAGACTTTTAACTTTTAAAAACGATATGAAAAAAAAATTCAATAATGTTAAATCGTTTTGTTTTTATTTAATATAAATAAATAGCGGCACCTTACCTGGTTTAAATGTTTAGTCCTCTGTGAATAATTTCCTAATTAATCATATCTTTTTCCCAGTCAGAAAGAAGCAGCTTCATATCCTCCTCGCTCTGGTTAAATAGGGCAGCTTCTCACTCTTACTTAATATTATTATTCATCAGCATGGAGCGCCTCCACTCTGCTCCACTTGGAATGCCGCAGCTCCTATTTGTAACTAGGAGTTCAGTCCGGGTCGGTGCTTATCCTCGCCTGAACCAGCGGGGCCCTCAGTGTGTGTGTGTTTAGGGCCCGCCTCCACCGCGGACCCCCAGCCCCCCCCTCCCGTCTGTCCTATCGTCGCTCACAGTTCCTCTCCCTCATCTCCACCATCATCGCCCTCGTCATCCCTTCTCACACGCCACGCCCACTCGGTCAGGACTATCCTGTCGTAACAGTTAGATAATTTAGCACCTCTCTCTAAGGATTTGTGTCAGATGCGGAAACGGAGTCAGACATTTTTTTTTTTTTTTTT
>NW_015151963.1:24677-38013 GCF_000732505.1 Cyprinodon variegatus | reverse complement strand
TTGAGATATCAAAAAAGTACTCCAGAGTGTTGTTCAGCATGGGGGTGAGTAGAAAATGAAGGCTAATCATGTTTTGGGTGTACTATTCCTGTAAAATGTTGGCATAGGCGGCTCTAGACAGGAGCAGAGGCGTAGCCAGAAAATTTTAATAAGGGTGGCCAGGCAATAACCAATCTACACTGAGTGGTGGCTAAAACCTTAGGGTCAATCTCAACTGTTCCAACAGCAAAACCTCCATATTTTCTAAATAAAAACAAACTATACTTTCCCACAGCCTTTTCTAACAAATTGAGGAATATATTCAAATATCTGTGCTTTCTACATAAAAGGTATAGTAGATAAAATTCTTTCAGGTTTGAGTTTTGGGCGAACATCTTTTCATTGTCATTACTTACCTACTTTTATCAGTGATTATTCTGCATAAAATTAATATTTACAAGTACTAATATCTACATTAATTGATCATTTAATATGTTTTTATTAAAATAGTTATTTATCTATGATTTCACTGAAGACTCCCAGATGACTTGCAGAGACACATAATTTTGTCTTTACCCCATAAAACACAAATCTATTTCTGAAAAGAGCATGAATTCTGTATTTATCATCATTAATGTTAGTATATTGATGTGCAGAATTAACCACAGAGTTTTTGTTGTCAAGTCATTGTTAATATATGAAAAATAAAAATGTTTTGCCACCATCTGTATTAGAGGGAATTAAATGGTAGGGGTGGCCACCTGTGGCCACCAATCTAGCTCCGCAACTGGACAGGAGCCAACGGGGGCCAGTGCCCCTGTAGATCATGTCCTGGCCCCTGTTATGGTCCCTGTATTGAAGATATAATACTCAAAGAAATTCTAATGATGATATGCGCTGGAACAGACTGTAGTAGTTCTTTCTCATTTTTTTTCTTTAGAAATTCTACTAATTATTTAAAAACAATAAGGTGATAGCTTAGTGGTATTGAGATGGGATCCCACTTTTCATCTGCTAAATGTTTTTCTTCAAAACAAATACATTTTTGCAGCTGAATTAATCAGTTTTTCTTGAGTTCTAATTCAGATTTGATAGAAAACTGTAATTTTTACTTAAATTAAGTCAAAAATATGTAAAATTTCTAAATTATGAATAATAAGACATAGAATTTTAATGAAACCTAATTGAATGGAAATTTCAATTCATGCAGCTATTTGAATCCTTTGCCCTGTTGTTTATTTCATGCTTTTCTGTGCTCCCATGAAAACATGCAGGCCCCCTCCTGGCCCCCTCCTGGCCCCCTGGTACATTTGGTCCAGAACCGCCACTGGTTGTTGCTAACATCCATGGAGACCAAAAGAAATGTTTCAATCTAGAAGAAAGACTTTAAAACACAATACGAAATAGAATGCTATTTGTAAAATTCAATTAGTTAAAGAGTAATTACAAAAATATGATCTAAAAAATGTGATCAAAATTAGAAAAGTTGAAAATATGAACAAACTTTCAATAAATGCTTAAAAAACAAACTATTATATAATTGTTCTTCCAATTTCCATTTACAAAAATGTTTTATTTGCTTGCAATCATGGAACAAGATTCACTCCATATATAATCTTTTCTTGTTTTTGTGTTGAGGTTCAATTCAATTAAAAGCTTTATTTGTGATTTTTAACCAAACTGACCAATAAGTTGTCTAAAAAAAAAAAAAAAAAAAAAAGGAAAAAAGTTTGACTCAAACACCACCTGCAAAGGAAATTTAAAACATGAGGATATTTTCCAACATGACTTCGATAACAGGAACTTTGTTACAGAGGAAGGATCACTTGGTTACAACATTAAACAATGCAAGGCTTGCATCATCATTTAATGTTGCAGGAGGCTGTGGTGAAATGCTTTTATAAGGTCTGAGCGTCTGAGGCAGCCGCTTGGAGCAGTGCTAGTTACCACACTGGCTGGCACCCCTGGTAATCATATCAAAGGACTTAAAATCCTCAAACTAAAAAAGCGTGCATTTATCTAGTAGGAAAGAAAATATCTCAAATGTCAACTTGTTTTTTTCTTTATGCAAAAGAAACAATTAGTGGTGACACAGTCAAACTGAACAACCTGTTTCTGTCAACAGGACATTCCTTGTGTAACATCACGCAGGCTTAAAGCCTGCAGGGACAGGGAGCCTTGATTATTCCGTTCTGCACACTCTCTCTGAATCGACCACAGTCCTCACTGAGTCCTTTCCTGAGGGATTTAGTTTTTCTTAAAAGTTTCTTGACACCCTTTCAACTTTTGCTGCCTTCATAGCAATAACCTATCCATGCCTAGTCTTATCTAATATAACTATATGGTTTTTGCTGTGTGGTTCCACAGACTGACAACTGGTCCTTTGTGGCGGATTAGATTAAGACTAAGAGATAATCTGTTTGTAATTTGATTTAAATTGGTCTTTTTCTTTTAGGGGGTAGGATGGGGCCATGACACATGAGAGTTTCGACTGAACGCCTGAAGTGACCTTCCTTTTTTCCCCCAGCAAACATTTGTGTGCGAACAGGAGACAGTGAACTGAAGGGACTTTATTCTATCATACTCATGTACTGAGCAAACCTGCTCAGCTTGATAATACGGTATACTTTGAGCAACCTAGGTTTTGTAACAGACACAGAGGCCCCGGGTCACAATCATTGGGACCCCTTTTAGCAAGTTTCTACCTGTGCGAAATTTTCCACCTTAAAGCCACAGTTCTTCATTTACTATAAAGCTTAATTTAGACTAACTGTTTTGGTTAAGAATGTAGAATTATGGCAATCTGTTTTATGTAAAAGCAGTGATGATGAAAGCAGTTCTTTTAGGGCTGGACTATAATTCAACATGAATTTATACTTCAATATGCTTTTATCCAGTTATGGTGATATAATGTTTCAAATTATTTACAACATTTGGACCTTTGTCGTAGCCTATAGTACTATAATATTTGTTTCTGACTGACGTTTAGCTTCAATCGGTACAACCGATTGAAGGCGGTGGTGTGTCAGATGAGCATACCCGGTCAGACCAGCATACCCATAGTCAATACCCGTTTATCCCTTTAGTTTTGTTCGAAAAATACATTTAAACTACTTCAACAGGTGTGTATCCCTTTAGTCATGTACAAAAAAAACTATCTAATTACTTACTTTTTGGTGTTTTTTGAAGTGTGTGGTGATCTCAGCTTAAAGATATTTTTTTTGTAGATGACTAAAGTGATGCATATCCGTTGAGGTAGTTTAAAGTCTATTTTTCGAACAAAACTAAAGGGATAAATGCAAACATGACATCTTCATTATTGATAATGAGTATGCTGGTATGATGGGGTATGCTGCAACATATTGCCTACATGAGTGATGATGTATATGATAAAGGCTAGGTTAGGTTAAGCTCCAACGCAGTAAGTTTAGCTGCTAAAGGAGCATCCATGATAAGGTGACCAGATGCCCCGGGAAATGTCACTGATTTTAGTGTCTAATACATGTGCTGTTGTAAACAGGGGCCAGCAGGGGCCTGTGCCCCAATAGAACTGATCCTGCCTTCTGTTATGGCCCATGTAATGAAGACATAATACTTAAAATAATTCCAACGATGATAGAACAGACATAGTGACTAATAGTGCAAGCTGAAAAACTCACACAAAGAGAAAAAACAATTAGGAAAAATTAATTGATACAATTACTTTGCCTATGGCAAACAGACCTAGGAAGGAAACATAGCTCTTAATTTTGATAGATATGCATAAACAGGAGCAAAGAATAGGTTTTTTTTTTCCCCAGGCCTGAAACTGGTGGTGGAGTGGAGATAGATGAAGTTGGTCAGTCTGTAGACTGCTGGTTAGTGAGACGGTCTGCTGAGCTTTATGGGGAGATCCAGTGGACTGCATGAGCTGATTCTAGAGCTTCACTCAGGGACCTGGAAGATGGAAGTCCAGTTTGGATAACACAGGTTGAGAGAACCTGTCCATGATGAGCAAGCATGGAGCAACAGTGGAGAGGAAAAACTCCCCGCTGGGAAGAAACCTCTGGCAGGACCAGGCTCAACATGGCGGTCTTCTGCCGGACTGGTTGTAAATGAGACGCAGAATGCAGTAAGAGTCCGGGAGGAATGAAAATCTGACGAAGTTTTAGCGACGATATTGGAGGAGGGGATGGAGGTGGGTTGAAACAGTGTCATCTGAATGAAGTCACACAGGAAAATCTGCCGCCTGTGCACAGGAGCAGACAAGTGCATATCGGAGGCCTTTTAAGATAAGCTTTGGATGCCGATTGGCTTTCGTGGAGGTGTGGTTCAAGCTGATTGGCTGTGTCGCAGGTGGATGTATGAAAAGCAATGAGTTTCTTCAGTTGAACTTCTGCCTAGGCTCCATTTCCCACGGAACCTATACATCTTTTTCTTTACAATTCTGCTTTTATTATGATTCAAAATTTAAGGCTGTAGCTTCACTCATATTGAAATAGGATCACAGTTTCCATCTACTAAATGTAATTTTGAACAAAATGAATGAAAAAAATTAAAATTAATATACTACAGCTGAATTGATCAGTTTTACTTATGATTTGAACAAAACTGATCTTTTTCATCCAAATTAAGGCAAAAATATAAAGGAACCACTGAAAAAAACACACCCTGATCTGAATGAATGACATACATGTATTCACATTAAATAAATCTTTGTTTAGTTCAAAGCTGAATGTGCTAAAAACCAAAATGACAGAAAAATCATCAATGGAAATCAAATTTATTAACCAATGGAGGCCTTGATTTGGAGTCACACGTGAAATTAAAGTGGAATAACACACTACAGGATGATGCAAATTTGATGTAATATCCTTAAAGCAGCTCAGAATGAGGCTCAGTATTGTGTATGGCCTCCATGTGCCTGTATGACCTAACTACAACACCTAGGCATGGTCCTGATGAGGTGGTGGATGGTCTCCTGAGGGATCTCCTCCCAGACCTGGACTAAAGCATCCGCCAACTTCTGAACAGTCTGAGGTTAAATGTGATGTTGGTGGATGGATGGAAACCTGATGTCCCAGATGTGCTCAATCAGATTCAGGTCTGAGTAACGGGTGGGCCGGTCCATAGCTGCCTTCATCTTGCAGGGACTACCGACACACTCCAGCCATGTGAGGTCTAGCAGTGTACTGTATTAGGAGGAACCAAGGGCCAGACCCCGTGTAGGAACCAATGTGCTGCAAGGATATAGAGATGTAGCAAATACAAACACAAGGAAGAGAAAATTCAAGCAAATAAGAAATGCTGCAAACACATAGCAGCTGTGTTTGCAGTGGCTTACAGTTGTGTGCCTTAAGCACAAAACTGGCTGCAAACACATAAAAGATGTGAACACAAACACACAAAAGGAAAAATGCTACAAGTAGTAAGTTAGGAAAAGCTTTGAAAAGCTCCATGATCCAGATTTTCAAAACTTTGAAATGCTCCAGGTCACTGAGGGAGATAACTAATATGGGACCAGACGTTTCCACAAATTAATGTCTGTGGTCTAGATGCTTAACAAAATTATAAACAGAATACTCATTCAGGATATTTGGAGGAAAAAAAAGCTAGTTTTCTTTATAATCTTTAAAAAAAAATCTCTGTGAGTGTCCAGTTGACATCATTGCTGAGGTCCTGGTGCCATATGTTATTACCATAGTCTCCTCTTAGTTTCCTGGGGGTTTTCTCTTGGTTAACTAGTTTTCAGCTTTTCTCAGTTTGCACTTATTTTTGCACATTTTGGCTCACTGAGCAAGACCCTTAAAGGCTGGTTATACAGTGTGTCGCAGTGAGCTTGTGGCAGATATTTTTGATTAATGGCCAATATTGAAGTGTGGTCTGCGCTGACGTGTTATTCCACGCCACAACACAATCACCAACTAGCTGTGGTTCTAGATACGGCCGAGGTGGTGGAGAAGTTGAAAAGCGCAAGGGACAAGTTTGTGCGACAAAGGAGGGACCTGAGGGTGAAAATGAGCAGGGATCCAGGTAGAAAAAGGGTCCCAGCGTTCGCACGCACTTCACTCTTCTAGCTGGTCCATCTTCACCAGTCGTTTCCCACAATGGCGGTCATACAACCAAAACAAGCCAGTAAAGTACCAAACAGGAAATTCAGATAGTGTAGAGCGGATGTAGATTTGACCAATCAGAGGCCTCCTGCCTGCGGTCACCTACAATTTTGGAGAGGTGCAGCAGAGTGTCTGCGGAAGGGGCAGGGGGACATTTGCATTAACTTCGACACACACGACCTGGTTTCTGAATATGAATCAGCCTTTAACCCCGCATTGCTCCCCGGGCGCCGCACAATGGCAGCCCATGGCTCCCCAAGGGGATTGGTTAAATGCAGAGAGTGAGTTTTGTTGCTCTGTACTTGTGATAGTGTAATGAAACACTGGAAAACAATAGATTGAGATCCTTTTTATACAATAGTAAATGTTAGCAACACTGTTTCTGCCAGATGTTTTATAATACAATACGTCCAACAAATTCTTTATAATTGCGCATTAATAATATTCATAAACAATATTTATCTCAACAACAACTATTTTATCACAACTGCCAAATTGGATTTCAGAAGTTGGCACTGAGAAGAAATTTTGGTGTTATTCCTTTTTTTTTTAATTCAAGGGGAATCCTAAGAAATTTGGCCATAAACAAATCCACATCATTATTGACATTTAACAAATTCTCATTATTACCTAAATATTTATTTTTTGTGAAACTGTCACATGCACTTTTCTAAAGTAATTTGCTAATAAAATAAAAAGATAAAATGACTAGTGTGGAGAGACAGCAGCTCAGGTGTGTCACCGCCTAAAGGAACTGGAGGTATTTTAAACCTGGAACATACAGAATAAGATTCCTGGATAATGGGGAAGCACTGTATATTACACAACAGCATTCCTTTATCTTTAGAGCCATAATGTGTGAAGCTGTGTGGCTGTACCTTTACTGGAACAAGCTGTTCTTACACGGTTGTACCCGTCTTCAGAAATGATTCACAAGTGATAGATTGGGAAATCACCTGGGCAGAGTGTTTGTTTTAGAAGCGAAAGGTACCTGTGGGACTGATAATTTATCTTATCTAGATTCGAAGACTTAAAAATGCTTAAACATACTGAAAGATTGATGGAAAACAAAATCAATTTTGTAATAACAATTTATTTGTTCAGGAGATAAAAAACCCAGTCATTGTTTAGGACTCTCTGTTTTGAATAAACCACCGCACACTTATTCTTAGCACTTTATGCGGTTTATTATTTGTCAGCACAACACCTCTTGGTCTAAACAATTGTTTAAAAGGAATTATTTTTCAGTTTCATTAGTATTAGGCTGTCATTGTGGAAAAATACATATTTCTAAAACATCTAATTAGCTTCATTGTTCTTTTATTATAAATAAAAAAAACATAATCACTTTTTCATTATTATATTGCAACCCACTTGTCCAACCAAACACACCAAAATGTTGCAGATTAGTGTGCAATGTTTACAGATGTGATTCTCTTGATTAATTATTTAACTCATTATTCAATAACAAAAACTTATTTTCATAGTTGAACTTCAAATATTTCATGTTCGAATAACAGGAAAGTTTTCAAAGCTCTTAGTCACTTAAGGACATAAAAATAACTGCATAGTTAATTCAGTTACCTACTCTGTTACTTTTTTGGAGAAGTAACTAGTAACTTTTACTTGTTACTTTCCTTCTTTACATTCTTAAAAATATAATGACATGTGATCTTCAAAATACTATTTGAAGTAATTTGATTCTAATCCAAATTTTTCGGATTCTAACAGTAAACAGAAAATGGGTTTTCAGTTGGCTTTCAGAATAGTGATCTAAAATCTAAAATATATAGTGAAGAATTATTAGAGCTCATTTGTTTTCTTTTTATTTTTGTTCATTTTACTCTTTGGCTTATATACAGTTGGAACAAGAACTTTAATAAAACAGAGGTGGTTTAATTATTTTTTATAAAGACTGTATAGCTAAACCTAAACAGAAATAGTTTAGACACTAAAATCAACCTGTGGAATCCTGTCGCTGAGGAGGAGAGAAAATGGAAGAAAACCAAGAACTCTGGACCATCTAGGGAGATCGATCAAAGATTCTTTGCTCAATAGATGTTAAGAGGTTCAAAAAAATATATATTTTGCAATAGATATAATCAAGGATCAATACATTCTAGAAAAAAGTACACAGCATAGAAAGTTAAGGGCGACGTGTGGACAGCCAGCTGTCAGTCAGCTCTGGGGACGGTGAGATGATGTGAGGAGCTTCTATAGATCAGAGCTGCTTCAAGCTGACTTTAGGATCTCTCACCGATCAGTGGCTCTGCGCTGTCATCTCTCCTCTTAAAGGCACACATTAAGCAGGCATGCTAAAAAACACAATGCAGCTCTTCGGCCAAGTGGCATCAGCTATGCCTGTTTTGAGTCCTGCAGTAAAAATCTCTTCCCAGAGCAGAGGTAGTCATTTATGAAAGTCACTTTGATTGATCAAGTTGAAGCAACCTGTTGCATTAGATTGGAAGATTCATAACAGCATTACCAATGTGTGAAAAGTAATTAATTAGATTACTTTTTCAATAAAAAAAACAAAACAAATGCCAATACTAACACCGTTATATGCTGTTACTCCCAGTACTCGAGTTGAGAGGCCATGAGGGGGGGATGGCATTCTTAAAAAATCTTAAAAATCATCCCACTTTTTAAATGACCATTTAAAATACCATCCCCAGTGACATTTTATTACTGAATGTGTAAAATTTCTACTATACATTCAGTAATGGCAATAATATTGCCCTTTCAACATTTGGCTGTAAGCTTATGAGTAGCCTTAGCAAAATAAATAAAATCAAAGAAGTGGTCTACAATGACTGTGAAGCTGATCCCAGTGGGAAATTTGTCCTCTGTATTAGTCCCTCACTATGTGGGGGCAGTGATAGCCATGCCAGTCCAGGCACTGACTGCAGTTCTACTGTAAGGTACCTTGGTCAAGGTCAATGACTAACAACATGTCACAACCATACCATGCATACTGCTTTAGGTTTCTAAAAATTAATTCAATAATTCCCTTCTTTTTTTTTTTTTTTTACAAATACGCTACTGGTTACTCCTAATCCTGGTGCTAATAGAATCACTGATCCACCACCAAGCTTGCATGCGTGTTTTTCCAACTCTGTATCCTTACCCTGCCAAATCCACACGTGGAGTTTATTTTCCCTATCAGTTCAAATTTTTTGAAAGTGGAGCAGAGAGGATGGTGTTCTTAATTTACCATAAAATCCACAAGTTGGTATATACACTCACCGGCCACTTTATTAGGTACCCCATGCTAGTAACGGGTTGGACCCCCTTTTGCCTTCAGAACTGCCTCAATTCTTCGTGGCATAGATTCAACAAGGTGCTGGAAGCATTCCTCAGGGAGTTTGGTCCATATTGACATGATGGCATCACACAGTTGCCGCAGATTTGTCGGCTGCACATCCATGATGCGAATCTCCCGTTCCACCACATCCCAAAGATGCTCTATTGGATTGAGATCTGGTGACTGTGGAGGCCATTTGAGTACAGTGAACTCATTGTCATGTTCAAGAAACCAGTCTGAGATGATTCCAGCTTTATGACATGGCGCATTATCCTGCTGAAAGTAGCCATCAGAAGTTGGGTACATTGTGGTCATAAAGGGATGGACATGGTCAGCAACAATACTCAGGTAGGCTGTGGCATTGGAACGGTGCTCAATTGGTACCAAGGGGCCCAAAGAGTGCCAAGAAAATATTCCCCACACCATGACACCACCACCACCAGCCTGAACCATTGATACAAGGCAGGATGGATCCATGCTTTCATGTTGTAGACGTCAAATTCTGACCCTACCATCCGAATGTCGCAGCAGAAATCGAGACTCATCAGACCAGGCAATGTTTTTCCAACCTTCTATTGTCCAATTTCGATGAGCTTGTGCAAGTTGTAGCCTCAGTTTCCTGTTCTTAGCTGAAAGGAGTGGCACCCGGTGTGGTCTTCTGCTGCTGTAGCCCATCTGCCTCAAAGTTCGACGTACTGTGGGTTCAGAGATGCTCTTCTGCCCACCTTGGTTGTAACGGGTGGTTATTTGAGTCACTGTTGCCCTTCTATCAGCTAGAAACAGTCTGGCCATTCTCCTCTGACCTCTGGCATCAACAAGGCATTTCCGCCCACAGAACTGCCGCTCACTGGATGTTTTTTTCTTTTTCGGACCATTCTCTGTAAACCCTAGAGATGGTTGTGCGTGAAAATCCCAGTAGATCAGCAGTTTCTGAAATACTCAGACCAGCCCTTCTGGCACCAACAATCATGCCACGTTCAAAGTCACTCAAATCAACTTTCTTCCCCATACTGATGCTCGGTTTGAACTGCAGGAGATTGTCTTGACCATGTCTACATGCCTAAATGCACTGAGTTGCTGCCATGTGATTGGCTGCTTAGAAATTAAGTGTTAACGAGCAGTTGGACAGGTGTACCTAATAAAGTGGCCGGTGAGTGTAGGTTGTGTTTTTAAGTGCTTTTTATTCAGACACTGATGACACTGCAACACATTCTCACTCCCAACTTGTCAAATACTGACACTTGGTCAAAAGGCCTCCTGTGCGTCATATGCTGACGTGAAGGTGATACCCATATTTTTATATACAGTATTGACCCTTAAGGTAAATGACATGTTGTGGACATTGTATCATGTGATCCCCAATAATTTTTTAAAAAGAATTTCAGCCTACAAAGATATTGTAGCTTCAGCAGTGTATGGTAATGTGTATACTAGTGTTTCTTTAGGTGTAAATGATAGGGTAAGGCATTGTTAGTGCTGCTTTTTTGCTTTGCAGTTCACGGAAAATTTTGTTAAGTTTCTGTAACAACCTGGTATGCACCCTACATGTAAGGGGCCTAACCAAGCATCAATGTTTGACAAGTTGGGAGTGAGAATGTATTGTTTAAGAGTGAGTTTTGAAGATGTGATTCTGGAATGAAAAAAGAAAAAAAGTAGATAATGATGCTTCTGTACCTGCAAAGCTCTACAAATGTACAATCTCTGCATTGAGGTTGTTCAGTATCCTTATACTGGCACCGTCTTTGCCTGCATCTTTAGTTTAATTAGCAGCTTATAACAATGTGGTTATTTCCTAACGCCTAAAGGTTTAATCAGAGGGCATAAACATGTCCTTGAAATGCAGAGGCTTGCTCAACAGGAAGTGACTTAGGTCATGCTGTTTTGAAACAGTACACTACTGCTTGAGAAACTCAGGTTGCCTCAGCAGTCTTTGGAAATAATTGTATTTGCTTAAAAACACCCAGTGATTGTTAAATAGTGATTGAATATTTACTGCAGCTAGAGAACACTGACTAAAATACAACTGATGGTTTCTCTGGTGGTGTGTCCGTACAAGACATCTGAGGGGAAATAACTAAGGCTAAACTTTGAACTGTCTTCTGTTATATCAGGATGGTGTAATAAAGGCATAATTGCATTAAGCAACAAAGGAAGAAAACAACTTGAAGAGTGGAGGAAGTACACAAGGCTATCAAGTTTAAACTGAATTCCTGACAAGGTTCAAGAGGCTTATATAGATCGGCTCACCTTCTATCCTTGACCTGCAGGGCAAATACAGCAAATAGCTATGTAAACAGAGCATGTTGTCTCAACTGACAAACCTCTCACATCTCAGCAGAACATGTAGATTTTTCCAGGAATGCTTTGAGTCACACTGACAGCTAAAGTGAACGCAGAAAAATAAAATGAACAAATATTAGGTAATGGTGATAGGATTTAGATAAGAAACACAAATAAGGAACACAAGCTTACATATAAAAAGAAAGATATTAGCATTGAATGCATCATTTTGAACAAATATTCTATTTATGTGTGATTTTAATTTGCTACACTTACATTAATTGATATTGAAATAGATATTAAAATAAAAAAAACATGCTTGTTTTAATTCTTAGTCATCAGAGGAATGGCAACTGAGCTGTACACTTTCACCTTAACAACAAAGGACACACCTTTGTTGACCAAAGTGTCCGGATTTTGTTTAAGGAAGAGAGATGGTTTGAAAGAGGCATCAAGGAAGGTATCTTTGTGAAAAGAGAAAAGCCATCACTGAACAGAGGGGAGGATTGCGGTTTAAGCTTCCAAGCATTTACAACTCATTCATGGAACTCATTCCCAAGAAGCAACATAGGCACTCCCATCATGATTAAAAAGAATAATCACAGAGCCCACGCACAACGAAAGAGTTCAACAAACCAAAAGAAGGGGTGGCTATTGAATTTGCATCTAACTTGGAATGTGTGCAGGAGGATGGACCTCCATGGTGCTTAAATACATCAGCGTTTTGACCACACATTGCTGTGATGCGAGCCAACAGAAGTAAGAAAGACTCCTGGAGAGGTGTTGGAACGTCTTAAAAAAAATTATCTAAAGTCCGGTAACCTTCCAATTTAAGACTAAACCCCACCAACCTTTTGCTGTGCTTTTTTTTTTTTTACATTCACAGCATCACTATATAATTTTTTCCCCAGGTATCAGCTTAATTTTAGATACACCAAATGATTTTTCAGGACTTGGATTGTATAGATGCTCTGTGTGGGCTGCCCTTCTAAAAACGTATCTGTGTAACTCAAGAGAGTCGGATCCGTTGAATCAACAGTGCGTCTGTGTCACACTAAACAGCAGAGCTAAACTAAACTGCTTCTGCTTTTTTCCTTCTCCAGTCAAAGTTTGTCATGGTCCTGGGAAGAGAGGATGAATTTGAACTCCCCCCCGGAAAAAAAAAAAAAATGGAAGCACAGTCAAACGCTTGCTTCTCAAATGTGAAACGCAATACTAGTACAGATTGTGGATTGACTGATATCTTTAAGCATCACACAACAACCATCACCTAGCCTTTAGATGCAAAACTCATCATGCACCACAGCGTATTTTTGCAAAATATTCAAACAAGAATTTGCCAAATATAAGAGGAACATTGTAGTTTGGTTAAAAGAAAGCCTTTTAGTTTATAATTTAGTTTTTTTGCAAGGATTTTACAGTTTGAAGAAGTAGAAAATTACAACATATGTCAACCTTCACACGGATGTGCATGACAAGGAAGGGCTATATATACTGCATGCATCATTTAGGGAGCTAACATTGTATTACTTCTTGAGCTTCCAAAGTTATTTACTGTCACAGGTAGGTGCCGGCCCTCCTTATGATTTAAGGATCGCTGAAATTAGGAGCGGCCCACCGGACAAATGCCCGGTATCACAGATTAGAGTCCTGCACGGGTCGAGTTTTACCAACCCGTTAG